>NW_018252115.1:0-10369 GCF_001263595.1 Phalaenopsis equestris | reverse complement strand
GGATTTAGGGACTAAACCTAAGATTAACTAATGATTTTCTATAACACTGAATCAGGGTAGAGAATTAAATTTATCAATTGCTCCTATTTGGCACAATACATATCTAAATCATTTATCTCAACTCATTTCACCAAAAACTCATTGTAGTGGGAAAGTTGTTTTTTTCATATTAGAAATCGTCATCACAAAAATATATTTTAGTAGTTGTTAATTTTAAACCCTGCTTCTAAATTCTACTAGTAGTAAAAAATTTAGCTATAATAGTATCTTAAACATTCAAAATTAGTTACAGTAATTTTGAATGATTTCTGTGAATTTCTTAGTTACATTATCATTTCAAATTTAAACCTTCCTCGTGGGATCGATACTTGGGACTTAATAAGAAAGTCTTATATTAAATTATAAAGATGCGTATACTGATGTAGAATCCCAACTTTAAGTGCTTACCTTTATTAATCATAAAATTCCACATCAAGTTTCTGGCATCGTTGCAAAGCAAAGTCAACTTTATAAATTTTACACAACTATATTTTCCAAGATCAAGTTTTTGGCGCCATTCCTAGGGAAGGTAACGGCGAATTAAATAGATTTGGTAAATAGAAAAATTTAGAGATAAAAATATACAAAATACAAAAGATCAAAAAAATTATAAAGTCAAAAATCTAAAAATATACAACTATGCGTTTAAGAGTATTTTAAGGAATTTTTTCTTCGCTTATTATATTTATTTATGTGCAATATTGGATCTGAAGGTTTAGCACCTTACGATTCTAAACTAGAACTTACTATTAGAAAAATTTAAAAACAATAAAAAGAAGTTAAAATATTGAACAAAAAGTTGAATATCTTAGATAAAGATAATCAAATAAATGAAAATTGACAAAGACCTTTAAAATATTATGCTAATCCAAAAGCAGATGAACATCACTTAGCTATTGAAAATCCTGATATTGCTGCTAATTTAATTGAAATTAAACCTTTTATTATCCAAATGGTACAAAATAATTAGTTTGGAGGAACACCTATTGAAGATCCTAATTTAGATCTTGCTAGCTTTCTTAATATTTGTGCTACTTTTAAATATGACGGGGTGTTTAATGATGTTGTTAAGCTTAGTCTTTTTCCTTTTCCTCATTAAGGGATAAAGCCAAAGCTTGGTTAAACTTATTAGGACCTAGATTTATCATAACTTGGGGAGAACTATCATAAAAATTCTTCGCTAAATATTTCCCACCCATAGAAACCGCTAAGCTTAGAAATGATATTACATCTTTTTTGTCAGTTTGAAGGGGAAGCGATATATGAAGCCTGGGAAAGATTTAAGGATCTCTTTAGAAAATGTTCATGCCATGCTTTACCAGATTGGTTAATAATTCTAACTTTTTATAATATATTAGTAGGAGGTGGATCTTTAATGTCAAAACCTTTTGATCAAGCATACTCTTCATTATAAAAAATAGCTACTGATAATTTTCAATGGCCCTCTGAACGGGTAAATCCTAAGAGAGTAGCATGTATTCATGAATCTGATGTAATGTCTATTTTAGCATCTCAAATTGATGCTATATCAAAAAAAATTGATCAAATTGGAGTGAGTTATTCTCAAATATCACCAGTATTAGAGGAAAATTCATTATGACAGATATATGATACTCAATCATCTTATGAAACTTTTAATGTTATTAATAATAAAAAAAACAATCCTTATTCAAACTATTACAATCATGTATGGAAAAATCACACTAATTTTAGTTGTAATAATTATAAGAATTCAATGAACCCCTCAGGAAATTTAAATAACCAAGGAAATATTAATTATTGACCTTATTATCCTCCTGGATTTAACTTTATCCCTAAGCCACAAGTTAAGAAAAAGAAGTTAATGATGGAAGAGGTAATGTTGAATATGGGAAAATAAAAACAAAATCAACGGGCTGCTATTAAAAATATTAAAACTCAATTAGGACATAGTGCTAGTGCATTTAGTAAAAGATCTTCAAGAAATCTTTTGAGTACTATAGAACATAATCCCGAAGATCTAAATAAAGAAAAAAATTAAAGAAATTCACTTATGAAGTGGAAAAGAAATTAAAACAAAATCCAAAGAGAAACATAAATGGATGAGGAGAAGGAAGAGAATTAAAGTGACCATAATGAAAATGAGCAAACAAAAGTTCATTTAGGTAAACCATTACCTCTGTTTCCTCAACTACTAAAATAAAAGAATAAACATTAACAATTTATAAAATTTTTGGAACTCCTTAAAAATTTAACTATAAACATTCCTTTCATTGAAGCCCTATAACAAATGCCAAGTTATGCAAATTGATGAAAGAATTAAACAAGAAAAGGAAATTTGTAGAGCTTGAGACTACTACACTTAGTGAATGGTGTAGCGCTATTATCCAGAAAAAGCTTCCTGAAAGTTAAAAGATCCTAGTAGTTTTACTATACTTCGTGAAAAGTTTTATGGAAAAGCCTTATGTGATTTAGGATCAAGTATCAATGTCATGCCTCTATCAATTTTTAAACATTTAAATTTAGGAGAGATTACCCCTACTACTATAACTCTTTAGTTAGCTGATCGATCAAATATTTATCATAAAGGAGTTATAGAAGATGTATTAATAAAAATGGATAAATTTTTTCTCCTTGTAGACTTTATAATATTAGATATGGAGGAAGATAAAGAGATTCCTATTATTTTTAGGAGACCATTTGTTGTAATAGGGAGAGCTATGATAGATGTGCAAAAAAGAGAATTAATAATGAGAGTTAATGATCAACAAGTAAAATTTAACATTGCCAAAGCTATGAAATATCCTACAATAAAAAAAGAAAATGAATGTTTTAGGATGGAAGTTACTGATTATCTAAGCAATGAGCAATTGAAAAAAGAGTTTAAAGGTAAATTAAAGCAAGAAGAATTTAGTGAAAATGAGGATGAAATAATAGAAGAAAATTTAGATTATATTCAAGACAAGTTTGAAACATTAGATTTGTTGAAAAATGATAGTAAAAATCTAATTCTTTCAAGTATTTATTACAAGAAATGATAGTAAAAATCTAATTCTTTCAAGTATTAAACCACCTGAACTTGAACTGAAAGTATTACCTGCTCTTTTTAAATATGTATTTTTTGGAGTTTCATCTACATTGCCTGTTACTGTATCTTCTGAGTAAACTGAAATTCAAGAACAAAAATTAATAAAATATTAAAAAGACATAAAAAGGCTTTTGGATGGACTTTAGCAGATATTAAATGAATTAGTCCTTCAATTTATATGCATGAAAGCAATACGAACCTAAAGCTGATCCTCAAAAGAGAGTAAACAAAATAATGAAAGAAGTGGTCAAAAAAAAAAATTAAAATAGTTAGATGATAGAATTATATATCATATTTCAAACAGTGCTTAGCTAAGCCCAATTCACTGTATTCCAAAGAAAGGAGGAGTGACCGTTGATATAAATGAGAAAAATGAGTTAATTCCAACAAGATAAGTTACTGGTTGACGAATTTGTACAGATTATAGAAAATTAAACTTGGCCCCACAGACCCCGCAGGAAAGATCACTTTCCTTTACCCTTTTTAGATCAAATGTTGGATAGATTGGCTGGAAATAAATATTACTATTTTTTAGATGGATATACCAGTTATCATAAATTTCCAATTGCTCTTGAGGATCATGATAAGACAACATTTACAAGCCCTTATGGAATGTTTGCTTTTCGTAGAATGCCTTTTGGACTATGCAATGCACCTGCAATTTTTTAAAGAAGTATGCTGTCAATATTTAGTAACTTGATTGAGCATGGAATGGAAGTATTTATGGATGATTTCTATGTATTCAAAACTTCATTTGAATTATCCTTAAGTAATTTAGAAAAAGTTATAAAATTATATGAAAAAATAAACCTACAACTAAATTAGGAAAAATGTCAATTTATGGTTGCAAGAGGAATTGTACTTAGGCATTAAATTTCTGAAAATGGCATGGAAGTGGATGTTGTAAAAGTTTAAGTTATTAAAAAATTACCACCACCGATTACGGTCAAATTTGAAACATTAAATTTATTAAAAAATGATAATAAAAATCTTATTCCTTCAAGTATTAAACCACCTGAACTTGACTTGAAAGTATTACCTGCTCATTTAAAATATGTATTTTTAGGAGATTCATCTACATTACCTGTTATTGTATCTTCTGAGTTAACATAAATTCAAGAACAAAAATTAATAGAAATGTTAAAAAGATATAAGAAGGTTTTACGATGGACTTTAGTAGATATTAAACGAATTAGTCTTCCAAATTGTATGCACAGAATTTAATTAGATGAACGATACGAACCTAAAGTTGATCCTCAGAGGAGTTTAAACCCAATAATGAAAGAAGTTATAAAAAAAGAAATTTAAAAATGGCTATATAATGATTAGATGCTAGAATTATATATCTTATTTCATACAGTGCTTGGGTAAGCCAAATTCACTGTGTTATAAAGAAAGGAGGAGTGACCATTGAAGTAAATGATAATGATGAATTAATTCCAATGGAACAAGTTATTGGTTTGCAAATTTTTATAGATTATAAAAAAATTAAACATAGCCACCAGGAAAGATCACTTTCCTTTACCCTTTCTAGATCAAATGTTGGATAAATTGGCTGGAAATAAATATTCATGTTTTTTAGATGGATATACCGGTTATCATCAAATTCTAATTGCTCTTAAGGATCATAATAAGACCACATTTACAAGCCCTTTTGGAACACCTACTTTTCGTAGAATGTCTTTTGGACTACGTAATGCACCTACAACATTTCAAAGAAGTCTGATCTCAATATTTAGTAATTTTATGATCATGGAATGGAAGTATTTATGGATGATTTCTCTGTATTCGGGACATCATTTGAAAAATGCTTAAATAATTTAGAAAAAGTTCTAGAATTATGTTAAAAAATCAACCTAATACTAAATTGTCAATTTATGGTTGCAGGAGGAATTTTACTTGGGTATAAAATTTCTAAAAATGGCATGGAAGTAGATCTTATAAAAATTCAAGTTATTGAAAAATTACCACCACTGACTATGGTCAGAGGGGTAAGAAGTTTTCTAGGACATGTTGGTTTCTTCAAGCTTTATATAAAGAATTTTTCAAAAATAACTAAGCCACTATGCCAACTTTTACAAAAAGATACTAAATTTTATTTTAATAAGGAATGCATAAAAAAAATTTGAATTATTGAAAGAAAAACTGCACCTATAATAGTACCAATTGATTGAGAAAAACCATTTGAAATAATGTGCGATGCTAGTGATTATGTTATTGGAGTTGTTTTAGGATAAAGGAATAACAAAGTATTAAAGTAATATATTATGCTAATAAAACTCTAAATTATGCTCAAATTAACTACACTAATACTGAAAGAGAGTTATTAGCTATTTTTTATGCCTTTGATAAATTTAGGCCTTACTTAATTGGTATTAAATGTATAGTGTATATAGATCATTCTGCTATTAAATAACTAATTCAAAAGAAGGATGCTAAACTAAGGTTAATTAGATGGATAATTTTATTGCAAGAGTTCATTTTTTTGTAGTTGATAGAAATAGAAATGATATTCAAACATATCAAGTTCTACCATGCTTCTCCTACTACTAGTTCTCAAATTCATTTATATTTTGAAGATGATTATTCTAATTAATTAATGGAATTATAATTTTGTTACTTTCTCCTCATGTAAAAAAAATTAATTCAACGAGGATATGTGTCAAAGAAAATGCCAAAGGATAAACTACAACTCTTTAAAAAATTGTAGAATGTTAAAGGTCAGACTCTTAGCTATAAAGAGGGTCTCGGATTTGGTACGATATGGCCTATTGATGATTCAAAATTTTGCGTTAAATTTTGCATGGTTTTTACAAAAGAATTAGAAGAGGATTGCCTCGATATGGAGAATGATTTTGAAGACTCTCTGATAGAAGATTTTCTGCCATAATTTGAGTAAGAAATTAAGTCAATAGTCGATGAATTGAAGGAGGTTATCCTAGGACTGAGGAGCATTCCCGTCTACTCAGTGAGGATGAATTTATGGATTTGATAAAGTTATAATAATTATTTAAGGATTACTTCACTTGTAGCTACAATGAAATGCCAGTTTTGTCCTCAAAAGTTGTAGTTCACATGCTTGGAGTGGGCAAGAGTATGAATGCAGTAAAACAAGCTCCCAGAATAATGTACCTCAAAATAGAACAACAAATCATTGTCGAGGAAAAGAAATTAATAGACGCTAACTTTTAGTAGGAAGAACAACACCTACATGGTTAGCCAACACCGTTTCAATTAATAAAATGAATTGACATATTTAGGTATGTGTCGACTTCAAGGATTTAAATAAATCATGACAAAAGGATGAGTTTCCATACTGATACCGGAGTTGATGGTGGAAAACGCGTCGACACATGAGATTTTCTCTTTTATGAATGAATCATCGGAATACATAAAAATAAAGGTGGCTCCAGAAGATGCGGCACATAAAGCCTTGAGAGTGTCGATCGGGATCTTGAGGATATTAAGCAGTATGTAACAACACCTCATGTTTTGGCAGCCCCTACCCCAGGAAAACCTTTGATACTTTATACTGCAGCCTTAGATGACTCTCTTGGAGCCCTATTAGCTCAGGTCAATGAAGAAGGTAAGGAAAACATGATCTATTATTTGAGTCGATGTTTTATATTGGTAGAGGTAAAGTATCCTCCAATTAAGAAACATTGTCTGGCTTTAATTTTTGTCGCCCAGAAGCTCAGGTATTACATGCTTTCTCATAAGATCACCCTTATTTTCAAAGTTAATCAATTAAAATATTTGATGGCCTAAACAACACTCTCTGGATTTTTAGAAAGGTGGTCGATGATTTTATTGCAATTCGATATAACTTTTGTACCCTTTTGCGCTATCAAAGGAGAGATTTCAGCAGATTTTCTTGCACAGATTTTCTTGCAGTGCACCCACTTCCAGCTGGGTCGCCTCTCAACCATGATCTAATAGATTAGTAGATACTACAAGTATATTCTTCCAGTGCTAGACGTAGGTAAATGTACATTGATGGAGATTCATCAGCTAAAAAGGGTAAAGGATTACATACGGTCATACCAGACATAGTAAGGATAGGTCTGATTTTCGTTACACCATATTAGGGAATGTTAAGGGTTTCCTACCAATTGATAGAGCCATGCACAAATAATGAAACAAAATATGAAGCTTTGATCACTGGATTAGATTTGGCAATATCAATGGACATAACAGACATTGCCACCTACGGTGATTCACAACTCTTTAGTCAGTAAGTTGTCCGACAATGCAAAATTATGAAGCCAAGATTAGCGGAATACCACCAGTATGCAATGAAGCTATTAGAATAGATTCCTAGTGTGACAATGCGTGGGATTCCTTGGGGAGATAATACCCACGCAATGCTTTAGCCATGCTTGTTAAAGAATTGTCGTGTCCGTCGGAAGATTCGATTGATATTACAGTGCAAGGATGCCAAGTACTGTTAAAGATAGAACTTGACAGTCTATGTAAATTTGGAAAAGAAGAAGAGGTAATAGCTGCAGTAGTAGACAACACTAAAGAATGTTGCAGGCCATTAATAGAATATTTGGTAACAGGACGACTACTATATGACAAGTCAGAAGCATATCATATCACAAGAACACCTATGTCATATGCTTTGGTAGGTAATGACCTTTACAGAAGGTCATTTGATTAGATGTGGTTGTGATGTTTAAGGAGCAGAAGTACAGGATATTGTGAAGGAAGTACACGTCAAATTGTGTGGTGCTCATCTGTCAGGGCCAAAGATGAAGATGAAAATTAAGAGACTCAAATATTAATAGTCAGCAATGTTGATAGATTACATGGATACAACCAAAAATTGTATCCTGTGTAAAGTACAGGGAGTGGCCTTGCACCAACCTTTAAATGTGCTACAATGTCGTCTCTTAGCCATTCGAGTGTTGGGGCACTAGTGGGTCTGATAGACCCTCCATCTTCGAAGGGACACAAGTTTATTCACGCAACCACATATTACTTCTCCAAGTGGGTAGATACAGTGTTATTATGGGATGTTAAAATGCAATATGTTCTTTAGTTTCTGAAGAGTCAGATCGTCTACCAATTTAGCATCTCACACAGAGTTATTTCTGACAATGGATCAGCCTTCAAGAGCACCAAAATAAACAGCTTCATTAAACGACATGTGAAAGATTGGAGATACTCTACGATTTATTAACCAAAACTAATGACCTAGTTGAGGCTTTCAGTAAGATGCTCGTGCAAATTATAAAGAAAATATTAGACTAAGTTAAAAAGGAATGGTATGAAATGTTGTTAGAGGCTTTGTGGGCCTATCAGGCAACATTCAAAACTCCTACTCATTGTACACCGTATGCACTTGTCTATGGGTCCGAGGTCGTACTCCCGCTGGAAGTTCGGTTACCGTCACTCAGAGTCATCTTCATTAACCATATTACAACAGAAGACAATGCTAATAATTTGATGAAATATTATACAATTTAATGTTCTTAGAGAAGAATTTGTGAAAGTGATACTTATTCTGAGGATGGCTATTTGGCCAGCATCTGTGACTGGGTCCAAAATTTTATAATATAATCAATTTTAAGAAAATAAAATCTGAATTTCCACTTTTAAATATTTCCTTTAATTTTTGTATTTTTCTAAATTAAATTAAATATAACGCTTGCACTTGTATAATCTTAAAATCCACTTAAGTATATTTTTTTTATTATTCATGTTTGTTTTAAATTTCAGTTCGCTTATGTTTTCCCATTTTTTGTAGGAAAATGTTGAGTCAGAAGCTGAACTTCTCTTTTAAAGAAGACTTAAATCTCACACTTTACAAAGAGAAGGCAGCGCAGGGCAGCATTATGAATTTTGACTTGGACTTTGGTCAACTCAATGGAGAATATAAAGGTACCCTGATGAGTATAGTCAGCCGCCAAGAAACAGAAAGGCTGCAGCCACTATTAAGAATCAGTGTCAGAGAGGATTCTACATTGAAGAGAAAGAAGGCAGAAACATTTCCATGTGTGAAAGATCTGATGGAATGGGTTTGTCACTTGAATTCAATGATTACAACGCCGACAGGGGCTTAGTTGGTGCTTCTAAAGAAAATATTCTTGATGCACCATTGAGGAGGACGCAGTGCAGGAATGTCAACCGTCATAAGCATAGAACCTTGGAGCGACTGTAAAAGAGATGTGCCAAGAAAACGGCTGCAAAGCTTGCTTCAATTCATGAAGAAGAAGTCTATGATCTGAAGTTTTAAGAGACCTCCACCAGTCTTCCAAAAATAGAAGAAGATCGAGAAACATCTATAGAGCCTGCATCTTCAGGGATCCCTAAAGAGGTTGGTGCGAGAAGCCCCATGTGTAATGCAGAAATCCCATGAAGGACACCATCAACAGGGGCATTTACAGAATGCCCAGAGTGTAACTTACCCTGGGCATTCTAAGATATGACGAGTTGGATCCCCTGCCGTCCGTGATAGACCAAAAATATATACATTTTTAGACCCATTTTTTATACTCATTTTTGGTGATATTGCGCTTTAATGGAATACATTTTTTATGTTTTATTTTAGGTTATTTATTTTGAGGACTCAGAGCAAAGGGAGCAAAAAGGATGAAATTTAGAGTCAAAATAGAAAAGTTAAAAAATTGGTTAGCATCGACGACGCTAGACTGGGGGTTTGGCGACGTCGTTTAACAGAAAAGGAGGAATTAAATAGCAAAGCACTGGCGCCGATGGCGCCTGTACGGTGGAAGCACTGTTTCTTGAAGAATCAAAAAATTTGGATGCATTTTGAAGAGTTTTTGGATGAACCTATTGAAGAACCGACCTAGGCTCTAATTAGGGCCAAAATTTTATCAGAAACCCACCCCCCTTTGCACCATTTTCAACCTCCTCCACCCATTTCAGTTTTCCTCTTCCCACACCTACATTCCATGCCATTCCACACCATTAGTTAGTTCTTTTTTTATAGTTTTGAGGTTTTATGGTGAGTTTAAGTGTGAGTTCTTTTCTAAGAAGTGTTGGAGAGGAGGAGAAGTGAGAAATTTCTTCTTCCTACATTTCCTAAGAGAGGCTACAAATGATTTGCTTTGAGAAAGGGTTTCAGATAAGTGTTGTTGGTTTATTATTGTCATATGAACTTTCTTTTATATATGAAATTTATGTTTTGTTTTATTTTTTCTCATGAAGTCTGAGTAAATTCCTTTATATTTCTACCTACTCTAAAATGTGGTGAAATGATGAGATAATGTTGATGCGCCAATGATAAAATTTAAA
>NW_018252114.1:0-358 GCF_001263595.1 Phalaenopsis equestris | reverse complement strand
TATCATGTATATATCTCAAAAGATAAAAAGTACATTATATTATTCGCATAACTAACACATCTATGAGTACACAACATAAAGTACAAAATAAACTGTCCTCATATCGCTGGCTACATATTTGTACATCTGTATGTCTGTCAGTAGAAGATCTTCTTGGAAACTGTATTATGAGTTTCTAAACAAGCTGACCTTCTAGGTTGTTGTTTTGAGATATCCTAGTGGTGCAACGAGTTTATAACTCATATGGTTGCAACTGTTCAAGCTCCATGTCTGGCTGAAATCCATAGGGGGTCATGTCGTCGTTCATTCTTCTGAAATTTTTTGACACTTGACGGTGTCGAACTCCAGGAATGCAATG
>NW_018252113.1:13749-21989 GCF_001263595.1 Phalaenopsis equestris | reverse complement strand
AAAATTAAAGTGAGATTACATTGTAGAGGAAGGTTAATGGTGGAGAAAACAAAGTTTCATGTCGGGTTGGATTATTTATCAATTATGTATACTTTTATTTTAATTTTAAATGGACTTGCTCTATTTCCTTCACCTATGTCTCGGAACTATGTTTAATATGCCACTTTGAATTCGTAGTGTAATGAATCATTTTTGTTCCATAAAATTTCCCTAACATTATTTGATATTTAATTGCATTTTTGTGTGTTAATTTTTCAAACTTAGTTTATTATCAAATTGGCTACTCAAAAAGTTAAAAAATTTTATGATCTACAATTATTGTTTGTAGTTCAAAAAATGTAAGTTAACATTCATTCACTCAGTGGAATATGGATATTTTCATTAAAAGATTGTAATTTCAAAGGGGAATGTTGATTCCTCAGAAACATTATTGGATCAAGCAAAACTTAACTATAATATAAGACTTCAATGCTCTTTATATATAGGAATAGAGTAAGAAGTAACTGTTCTTAATTGTCAATATAATTATGTGCAATACATTTAAAAAATATTGAGGATTCACATGATCCATTTCAACGAGGAATGATTTTCATTTGAGAAAACTAAATTGAGTTGAGCTTTACTTGTGCATAATTACGATTTACAGGCTTTAAGAATTTTAAAAAATTTTACATTTTGAACTAGATTTATTGTTAGTAAACTAGTAATGAGACTAATTGAGAGATTAATTAGTTTCTTGTTTTATTGATATATGGATTCATAATTTGTATTATATTGGAACTACATGGGTACTTGCATAATATCCCATGCTTCTTAGTATTTCGGGAGTCAACTTTTAAACATCACTATTCGGAAGCTCTTCAATGTTTGGCTTAACTATGTTTTGAACAACTTATTGCTCAACATTATAATTCTAAAATACTCAAGATTATACTTTTTATTTAATAGTCAATACCATTAAATAAGTAAAATACATTTACAATATAAATCAATTCATACACCAATAGGCAATAGGTAGTTGAATTCCATTATAAACTAATATTTTTGCCAATGAAATAAAAGCTAAAATGACCATCCTTTTCCATATTGTAATGAAGGACATTTTAAGAATCAAATACTACTATAAGCAATCTCCTTGTAACTAAATATTTGAATACTTCTAAAAATTTAATTGTTAGGACTACTTATAACAGAAATAGGTGACGTTATTTTTAATGCCCTAAAATACTTTCTTACCCTCTTGCGACCAAACAATTTCATTTCCCTTCCCCATCGCGAGTTTGCTCCCCAATGACACTCCTCCATCTCTCTGCCCTTTTTTTAGCGACCGACTCATTTTCACTGTTGATTTTTCGTTCAACGTGAGAAAAACATCATCTATGCCTCGAACCTTCGATTTTACGTGAGTTTTCATGTTTTTTTCATACATTTGCATGGTTGTTAGATTTTGATTTTAGTTTTCTTTGCTAGCTATGTAATGTATAGGGATTAGATGATCGTACATAAGAACTAAATGCTATGTGTCTAAATATATAAGCTGTAGGTGTGAGATACCTAAATATATAAGAATTTTTTTTTCTATGCATGGAAATGTCACAAAAATAATTTGATCGATTTGAGTTCTATGTGCATATGTATAGAACTTTAGGTGTGAAATATGTAATTGCATGATAATTTTGTGCTGTCTATGGGTTTGAGATATGTAAATACATAGGATTTTTGTGCTATATGTAAATGCTCCAAAATAATTTATTTTGCAAATTTGGGTGTTGTGTCTCTAAATATACAAGTTTATATGTGAGATATGTAAATACATAAGAATTTTGTTCTATGCATGTAAATGCCCCAAGAAAAATAATTAATTTGAAGATTTGAGTGCTATCTATTTAAATATGAAAGTTTATGTGTGATATATATAAATACATAAGAATTTTGTGCTATGTATGTAAATATCGCAAAAAAAAGAATTGTGTTAGCCATGTTTAGCTTAGGCTTTGTGCTTAAGCGGTGTTAATGCTATTTTTGATGTGACATTAAAGATTTCTGTGTTATGTGTCAAGATATAAAAGTTTAGATTTGTGACATGTAAATACAGAAGAATTTGGTGATATGTTTGTAACCGCCCCAAAAAATAGTAAGGATTTGAGTGTTATGTGTAAGTTTAGGTGTAAGATATGTAAATAGAAAAGAGTTTTGTCCTATGTATGTAAATGCCCAAAATAAGTTTGTGTTACCTATGCATTAGTTCGGGTGTTGTGTGGGTTTTTTTTAAATGTAAAGTTTTAGGGGTAGTCATGCAGGTGTTGTTTGAACACGGATTTAAGTAAGACGCAATGAGGTTATACTGATCCATAGAGCTACATCTTTGATGGAGATGGATATCCAACATATAAGATTATAGATGTATAATAGATTATATCCAAGAATAAAAGTACTTACTGATGAATTTTTGGTTGGTGTTGAGGAATCGGTGCAAGCAGCATCACAACTACTTGTTTACCTTTTAGAAGGCAGGGTTCGATGCCTATATTTGAAGCACAAGAATCAAGCATGTCTGACACCTAAGAAAGTAAAGTTGGATCTCTACCATAGGAGATTTAAGCTTGATTATTGGTATTGGACTTCACATGGTGAATTTGAACCATATGTTTAATAAGATTGTGTTAAAGCCTCATCAGTTATGCCCCTCCAACGATTCACAGTTTTGGCATGTATGAGGAAATGATTGTTGATGCTACTAGGGCTCATTTTGTGAGAAGAAGTGTGTATGATGATGATAAAAAACTGAACAACGAGGCACAACAATTTTTTGAATTATTAAATGTTTCATAACAACCTTTATGGGAAGGATGTACTTCACATACGAAGTTATCAGTTGCGCCGAGAATGTTGAATATCAAATCCAATTTCAACATGAATATAGAATGCTTCAATCAAATAACGACATTACTAAAGAAGATAAACACTACAAATAATTTAGTTCAATAAGATTTGTATAAAACTAAAAAGTTAGTGTCGAATCTAAGGTTGTTATCTGAACAGATAGATTGTTGTGTTCACAATTGTATGTTATATTACAAGAAAGATAAATAAGATATGAAATGCAGATTTTGCAATGTTAATTGGTTCAAACCAAGGCAGAGAAAGAGTAAAAATTAGAAATATATTCCTTACAAATGTCACTTTTACTTTCTTCTCATTCCACAGCTTCAATGGTAAACCGAGGCAGAGAAAGAGTAAAAATTAGAAATATATTCCTTACAAATGTCACTTTTACTTTCTTCTCATTCCACAGCTTCAATGGTTGTTTGTTTCTATATGCACAGCTCGTCATGTGACACTACATAAGATTGGATCTTTTAGTGTTAATACTATGACTCATCCTTTAGTTGGTGCAGCTTGGAAACACTTCGATCACTGTTATCATGATTTTACAGCAGAACCAGACAACGTTAAGCTTAGCTTATGTGCAGATGAGTTCACACCTTATAGTCACGTTGCAACACCCTATTCATGTGGGCTAGTTATTATCACACCATATAATTTTCTCCTTGAAACATGTATGATTATGTCATTCTTATTTATAATGTTGATCATACCAGGTCCACATAGCCCAAAGGGTAAAATTGGCATGTACTTATAGCCACTAATAGATGAGCTACAGGTGTTGCGAGAAACCAGCGTGTTGACTTATGACATTGCAATGAAACAAAACTTTCATCTTAGAGTTGCTCTTATGTGGACAATTAGTGACTTTCTAGCTTATGGGATGGTATCTGGTTAGAGCACAGTTAGAAAATTGGCTTGCCCCTACTGCATGGACATATCCAAAGCATCCACTATGAAGCATGGAAGAAAAAATTCCTGGTTTGATTGTCATCAAAGGTTCTTAGTACGCTATCACCCATTCCAGAGGAATAAAGAAAGGAATAAAGAAGCATTTTTCAGAAATAGAGTTGAAAGATTAATTCCACTCTCAATGATAAGTGAATATGATATATTACAGATGATCAGTGAAGTGTCAAAGATCATTGAGAGACTGGAACTAACCTCGAGTTGTCTTCAAGATTTTGGCGTTACACATAGCTGGATGAAACATTGTATTTTTGGAGATCTTCCATACTGGAGAAACAATCTTATTAGACATAATCTAGATGTTATGCATATTAAGAAGAATATTTTTGATAATATTTTTAATATTATTCTGTATATCGACAGAAAAATAAAAGACAACGTCAAAGCAAAAATGGATGTGAGGGAGTATTGCAAGAGGAGGGGGTTTGAACTGCAAGAGGCAAATGTGGGTGAATTGGTAATACCTAAAGCTACATATTGTCTCACATTGGATCAACAGAAAGCTTTCTTTGATTGGTTGCATTCTTTGAAGTTTCCAAGTGATAGTCTTTCTAACATATGTCGACGTGTTGATATAAGAATGAAGAAAATATTTGGTATGAAGAGCCATGATTGACATATTTTCATGCAGTGCTTAATATCTATTGCATTCAATGCCCTACCAAAGCCGGTATTTGATCCATTGATCGAAATCAATACATTCTTCAGGGAGTTGCACGTAGATGTGAGTATTCCATTAATTCTATACAAGCTAGAACATATATTTCCTCCAGATTTTTTGACTCCATGGAATATTTGCACATACATCTGTGTTATAAGGCTATTTTGGGGGGTCCAGTTCAATACAGATGGATGTATCCCTTTGAGAGGTACTTCTTTTCACTTAAAGTGAACAATTTTTTTTTTTTCAAAAATGACTCATCCGTGTAGTTTTCAGAATAATTAAAAAAAATTGTTAAGAATAAAGGACGTCCGGAGGGATTGATATGAGAGGCATACTTATTACAAAAGATAATTAATTTATTTTCTTATTACTTTGATCAAGGGCGATATACACATGGCATTTTGGCTGAGATGCCTTTGCAACAAGAATTATTCATATTTTAGATGTCAGGTGAACCATTTGGTAGGCATGGTACTCATTGCCTCATCAGTAGAAAGCTTCGAGTTGCTACATTGTATGTTCTACTAAACTGTAATGAAGTGTAACCATTCTGACAGTAATATTTAATTTATTCAAAAATTTTCTTAGTTATTATCTGAATTGCTTTAGCAACTCAGACATTCAATTTGCAATGATGTCCACATGTTATTTATCGAGAGCTTGAACATAGGGGATGACTTGCTTGGAAGCAAGCAGATCGAAGAAGTATTTTCAAATGGTTCGAATCACACTTACATTGAAATAATTTTTTAATTCATTGATACGTCGTCAAATTGTACTTCATAAATTAAAACTAATTATGCTTTGAAACTTCTACTAAGTTCATGATAGAAGCTGCTTGGGGACCTAATCGTAGTGTCCATACATGAAAAATATTTGAAGTGAGCTGTTAAAAATTTCACACAAGCTCCTAGTTTTAAAGAAAGTAGAATTATAATTGTAATGTTTGTATCTGAGGAAACACACACAAATAATGAGATTGGTTATTGCGGCATACTAAATGAAGTAGTTGAGTTGCAATTTCCGAGCTATGTTGAACATAATGTCTACATTTTCAATTGTAAGTGGTTTGATCCTATTCCTAATTAAGAAACAAAGACACTTGACCCGTATGATATTGCTAAAGTAAAAATGAATAGAAAATATGCAAAGTATGACCCATTTATGTTGGCAAAACAAGCTATAGTCAGGTTTATTATTTTTGATATCCTGGTCGAGCAAGGGATAAACTTGATTGGGTTATTTTATTAAAGAATTGACCATGAAAAACTGTTGAGATGCAAAATGTTGTTGAGGTTATTTACCAAGGGTCAGTTATATTTGATTTTTGTATTCAACTTAGCTCAAGCGATAAGGAGTTACCCTTAGAGGATACCACAGGGCTTCATAGATAAGTCCCTCTAGATATTAATAAAAATGATGATGATATTGAAGAAGAATTTTAAGTTCTTCAACATCTGGATTATCGAATGAAACTGACAAAAAAATTATATGTATATTTAGATGATTAATTTCTGCATCATCTTGTTTTTACTTTTGCTTCTTACACCATAGCTGCCCTACTTACTTTTCTTGACTTATGCATTATCACGCCATGTGTCATGTTGGCATCTACACTGTTTTTCCTATTGCAGATGACAAGTGCTCAACCGCCATAGAGACCCCGCATTTAGAGGACTTAGGGGAACACATATCGGAGACTGAAGAAGATCGCCAATAACGCTGATAGGTGTTCCACTTTTGCAACCACTCCAATCACCCCTTATGTTATCCCCTCCTGACCAGCTCCCTCGCAAGCATCATTTCCCAATCCTGCACCATATTTCTGCATAGATTTCTCATTTAATGAGCCAGGCCCCTCGACTCCAACACCTAAAATGTCTAACACTGCTGGTAGAAAATATATTTGTCGGAGGGTGACTTGTTAGTCAACTTTCATTTTTACAGTAAAGTAATTTCAATTTTTATTACATTTTATGATGTAACTAATATTCCAAATGCAGATTCTACCCCTCCAGATCGCCCGTGATGTAGATCACGGAGATCATCCAGAGCAGTTATGATTAATCATATCTCTCATGGAAGCAAATCCTGATTGTGACTCAGAATATGTATTTTAAGGAATTCAAGGTATGATATTTTAATATGAAATAGAAAACTAATTTTTACCTTTTTTTATGCTAATCAAACTTACATAAATTCTATTAGATGTCGGCATCACGAGCAGATCCGATAGATTTTTGAGATTCATGTCATACTTAAGCTCATGGATATGTTCACCACACCATGGAAGATGGGACAGAGGCCCTTGTGGCTTGGAGAGGAAGTCAGGACCGCGTTAAACCAAGCATGGGTCTCTCTAGAATATCAAAAGAAAAGACATACAAATCAGCAAAATCGGACAGAGGGGTTGCACTCTACATTGGAGGCCCGATCCCCCACACAGAGCATTACTGGAGACTAGTAAAATTATCTCAAAATTTAGAAGCTTATATATTTATGTAATTATGTGACTCTTATGTTTATCTTATCATGTATAAGGGCAAAGAAGCTTGATCGAGAGCCATCCGCTACAGAGTTGCTTATCCTTACATATTGGCGCCCGAGCACACTACAATGGGTATCCGAAAGTTCTCCTCGTGTCAATGTATGTTAAAAAAATTTATTTTTTGTGGGTTATTAATATGTCAATTAATGCTTGAATCTTGTTATGTAGGAAGAGTACGGACAGCTCTAGGAAAGGCAAAGGGAGATGGTTAGCCAGACCTCGTCGTCTGCCAGCAATAGTGGCGGCCAATCTTTGGATAATGAAGAAATATGAAACACTCGGATCAGACAACTCAAAGAAATTCCCTCCATCAGACAATGATAGAATGAAACGATTTTTGGCTCGTTGGATTTGTCTTGTCGAGACACTCCATTCAACTGTAAGCTCGCCAAATTCAACATCCGATTGACTTTGCAAATATGCCCGAAAAACTTCTAAAAGCAGTTTAATGTCTTGATTAGAGCTTGATCTAACTCGGATCGAACCAATTTTGATATCATTGGGTTCGTTCTGTCGTACTGGTCAGTTTGACTGTAAGTTTATTGAAATCATAATTTTATATGACTTCTCATCAATGTTTGAACATTTTTTGTTTAAAAATGTGCATTGAGATCCGTATTATATTTTGAGATTCATGTGCATGTTGAAGATATATATATATATATATATATATATATATATACACACACACACGTGATCTTAAATAAGCTGCCCATTTCTCAGTTGGGTACCTTAATTCTTCAATTACAAGAACAAATAATTGTGATTTTATTGCCCGATACATTGTTAAAGATACTTAATACATATTTAAATATTATGATTAATAAAATCGTAAACAAGCTAGCTTACAAAATCAGCATCTTTAATAATCTTAATTGTTGAGAAATTAGGGCAAAGAAAAACAAGAATCGACACAAATCCAGAAGAACACAAAAATTGAACGAGGTTCGGCGAAGATGCCCACGTCATGGAGAGCAGAGCGGCAGTTTCCTTTCAACTCCAGAAAAACGTTAGAGGATATAAAATAGAATAGAGACATAGGGTTACAAACAAGTCTATTTATAATCATAGAGTAAACCCTGAATACAATATGTAATTACAAAATTACCCATGTACTTACCACGGGGCGATGCCCCCCGCACCCCCAACCCACATAACGAAATCACCCCGATT
>NW_018252113.1:8439-12785 GCF_001263595.1 Phalaenopsis equestris | reverse complement strand
CCCCCCTCCCCCCCCCTCATCCCCCCCCCCCCCCTCTCTCTCTCTCTCTCTACAAAGTGAAGATCTTCAGAGTTTTGAAGAAGCATTGAGGAGACGAATGAAGTGCTATTAAAGAGGTGAAACTGGCAATGCCTGGCTCCCTGTATGCCACACGTGTGGACCCATTCATGCTCTCAGATAGGCCATCCCGGGTGGCATGCGAGGAGCCAAGCATTCTCTCTCTAACTCCCTTCTCTTTCTATCTCTAGATCTCTCTCCCTCTCCTCTCCTCTCTCAGTTTCTGCATGCTATGTTTTGCCTGTTCTTTCTTCTTTGATGTTCTTGTAGAAGTTCTCATGAAAAAGTGGAAACTGCAAATGAGTCGGTGGTTAATTTTTTATAAAATAAATTTAATATTATTTCTTCTATAAATGTCTGTAAATTATTATAAATTGGGATTATCTTAAATTTTATTTTTTGCACACATTTAGAGAGTTTACATGTATTTTTTGAATTTTTTGTGTGGGGTTGTAATGTGGATAGTGGAACCTCTAAGAACATGATGTATTTTATTTTGCTTTAGTTGAGGATCCACTATCCCTCCCAAACTTTGTTACCCTTTTTCTTTTTTAATGTGTAAGGAGCGAGTTGCTCTATTAATTATATATATATATATATATATATATATATATGATATAAATGAATATGTTTTTTTAATTAAAAGATTTAGATTTAGAGTGTATTATATGCATTAAATTAAATAAAAAAAACATTAAAAAAAAAATAAACGAAGAGACATTCTGGTCCTACTTGTTAATTTTTATCATAGAGATTACCAAATCAGGAATAAGAATTAAGAGTGTGATGTGGAAGAAAGCATTTTGTTGGTGTCGGGACTGGCCACTTGTATGAAACAGTGATTCAAGATGAGGGCATTTTGTTTTATTTATTTATTTATTATTATAATATTTCATGTTTATTGTAACACACAAAAGTTGTTTGTTTCGTGCATTTGGGGTGCGTTCGAGGATCCGCGCCGATCTTCTTATACTACGTGTCGGTTGCGGTTCGAACCACGCGGCTTGCATATCCTGCTTAGCTTCGCGTTAGTACCCTTCTCCTCATTCTGTGCCCTAGGATTGCTCTCTTCTGCGATTCTCCTGGATTTCTCTGCTGTGATCCTCCTTCTTTCTCCTTTCCCTCTACGATCCTCATCTCGTGCCATTGGTTTGTCTTCTATGTTCTCATCATGTGGATCTCTCTCTTGCGATTGTCCTTCTCTTTTTCTCTCTGCAATCCGATAAGGTGTGGTCCTCTAATAATTTTGCAATAAATTCTTAATGAATTGGTTATTTATCTAGATTAGAGATAAAATTGTCATTTATTCAGAAACAACTGTAAATCAGCTGTTTTCCAAATGCACAAACCAAACAACCAATCAGCTTATTAGGATAAACTGTTTATCTGGATAAGTTGTCGCTGACCTAAACAAACCATAAATTTGAAGAAAACTGAAGAATATGTAATTTTTTTTATTACAATAATTTCAATTTTGTGTCATGTCTCTTCTGCCATTCGAGTAATATTTAACTTTCTTAGACTATTAACGAAAGCAGGCCTCGCGAACAATGAACAACCAATGATCATGCACTGTCGACTAGCAAAATCAACATAACAAATTAATAAATTAAGCTCAATTACTCAATTTTATAAATGAGAAAATTACATACAAACCAACGGAAACATTGAAAATTACAAATTAATCATTTAGGTGATTTTTTTGAACTACCGAACTGTTGTGCTTATGCTTGCCACGGTCTAATTATTGAGAATTTAATAAAAATGAAAATGTTGGGTTGGATTTTACCGTGAATTTTGATATTTGAGTAAGACTTTGCAAAATGAATGAAAGTCGGCGCTTGATTTGTAAATAGTAAGTTTTGGGGTGGTCTGAATAAAATTTATAATTACTAATTTTTTTAGCTGAATGAGATACTATTTTTGATTGAATAATATATATTATATTCATTATAAAATGAGTTTGATGGCTATGAAATCATTATAATCAATGAAATTAAATAATTAAAAAACAAAGACCTAAAAATAAATATAAGCTCTATACTATTAGATCAGGAAGCTGCATTCACATTTTCTTATATTTAGAACTATAAAATATATCTTTAGACTAAAGATTGGAATGAAATTTCATTATGTATTTGTACCATTCCATTTATAATTAATGTATATTTGTTGGGGGCTCCACAAGGTAGTGAATGCATGCTTTAATTGGTGGCTTCCATGCTCGTGACAAATATATGGTGGCTTTCAGAGGGAGGACCTTGTGAGATAATGAATGCTTTATGCTTACAATTATGTTTGTTTGGGTTCTATTGAACAAGTGATTGGCTCTGTGTTTGGAGAAAGTATTAGGTGTGTTGCACGGACCTATGGCCAACAGCATGTTTGCATGCCCACTCTTTCTCCCTACTCTTTCGCTCCTCTTATTTGTCGGCCGTAGTTGTGTGCAACACACTAAATATTTTCTCCCACATTTGAGTATTTTTTTTTCCTTGTTCTATGAACTGTCTGCAACAACAAATATGCCTTCATGTTTTCTACTGGTTTTAAAATACTTGAAATTGAAGTCTGGTTGCATTTCTAATTTGAATGATTGTAATAGATATTTTATTGGATCAGTCTGTATTGGGTGTTTTTTTTCATAATAAGGTGAATGTTCTTCGTTTTTTGTGCTTTTGTGCATGTCTTTTTTTAACATTTGATGTTATAGTCGTACTAGTGTGAATATTAGATCTGTAATTAGGTCAAGTCAAATTAATCCAAGTTTGAAGGTACTATAAGCTCAAGCTCGATTAGTATTAATCACGATTACCAATTAATCACATGAATTTGGTATATTATATCATAATTTTTGTATAAGGATATACTAGGTTTCACTCTATTTTTTTACCAAAATATCTTTAACAAGTGAGGTTAACGAGTCAAGTTTGGACCATGTCAAACTCAATTTTATTTATCAAATGAAATTTAACAAGTGCTTGTGCTTAAACTTGTTGCTCTATAAGCTTGAGCTCACAGATTCTTAGAAGAGTTCAACTCAAGCTAACTCGATCAATTACATCCCTATCTATTAATAACATAATTTAACGAACATATTAAAGCATTGAATTTATTTGATTTATTTCTCTAATTTTTAAGTTGGAGAATGACAATTAGATTTTATTATCAAACTTTAAAGCTCTTTCCTTTCCTCTATCAACTAAAATTTAGTCAAACTAAAACAATCATTTGTAATATTTGAACTTTATATCATCAATATTAAAAAAAATTAAAAAAGACCTCATACTTGAGATAAAAAATTTTGATTGCCTACATTTGTTCAACTCGCTTAATACATTAGCAATTCATGGATAATAGATAAGTGTAACTTTAATGATTTTTACTTGAGCGAAAAAATTATTATTGTTTGTGTTTTACATTTTTTAACTTTATAATTCCTTTATCTATTCAAATTATAGTTTAGCTTGATCTTAACACCTATCTTGCATTGTAAATCTACGTAGCACTTAAAAGATGAATTAACCATAGATATAAGCGCAAGTTTTGTGCAAATCAAGCCCCCAAAGTTTTTGTTTTCCACTTCTCTAAGCACAAAGCGTCTCCTAATGTAAATTCCAATCCCTTAATATCTAACATGAGTTCTATCCACTATGTTAGTTTAAAATTGAGAGAGCTATTGGTTGAATCAACAATCTAAAGTCCTCTAAGTTAGGCTTAAGGATGTATTTAACTTGAGCTTTCCTTAAGGTGAGTGGATAGATAATATTGGCTCTCATTTACCACACTAATAGGAAATCTAAAACTCATTGAAGCTTTAGAGCATCTAGTTTGTGTATTAGTTTGATCATGGTAAAGAAAAATTAAATTGAGCTCCGGCAAGGGAACCTCAAACTTGTGTATTAGTTAGGACCAATATGTAGAGCTTCAAGTTGAGTACAAAATAATAGCTAATGGTGAGGGTTCCTTTTCTAGTTTTCTAAGTATATTCAACATGAAAGTCCTATGGCTAGAATTTAGACAACTAAAGAGAGAAAACCAAACCTCAACCAAAAGTGAGGTCAGCAGCCAATCTATTTTATCTTCATCCAGTGTTTTCTTTAAAATCTGTACCAACGTCTTGTTGAAGGCTTCGACCAATCCATTTGCTCTGGGATAGTAAATTGTAGAATATGTCCAGTCTATCCAGTGTCGTTTGACAAAATTGTTGATTTTGGTGTTTTTGAAGGTTGTCCCATTATCAAAGATTAATCTGCGCGGAACTCCAAAATGGTAGATGACTTGGCTTTTGA
>NW_018252113.1:7010-8228 GCF_001263595.1 Phalaenopsis equestris | reverse complement strand
GGTGTAAGACCACCTCATGCACTTGGCACTGGTGACATCTTCTAGTTGTATCCATGCAATCAAACATCATTGTCGGTAATGTCCGAGTCTCTTGATCTTCATTTTCATCTTCGGTTCTAACTGGTGAGCGCCACACAATCCGGCATGTACTTCTTTAATAATATTTTGTGCTTCGGCTCTGCTCAAAAATTGTAGCCACATCTCGTTGAATGATCTTCTATAGAGGACATCACCTATTAGAGCATATGACATAGCCCTTTTCGTGATATGGTGTGTTGGTTGCAGGAATGATGAATTAGGGTCATTGGAGCATAGAGATGCAAAAAGGAGCGAATTTGGAGTGAAAGGGACCAAAATGTAGAGTTTAATGGCTTGTGTCAATCTTCATTGTTATCAACAACTATAACCATCATTTCTTTTTCTTTTCTAATCTTGTGTAAATTGTCAAGGTCAACTTGAGACAAAACTTGTCTTCATTGTACTGTGATATCAATGAAATCCTCCAGGGGACATACCAATTCTTTTGCAAGTTTTGTCAAAGCATCAGCATGGGCATTATCTCCCCGAGGAATCAAGTAGAAAGTCACGTTGGGGATCTGTTCCAGCAGCTTCATGGTTTACTGGTTTAGTGGTGGTATTCTGCTAGTCTTGGCTTTAAAATCTTGTATTGTCTGGCGACTTACTGGATGACGAGCTGAGAGTCACCATAGATGACAATATATGTTATATCCATTGAGATTATCAACTCCAACCCGGTAATTAGGGCTTCATACTCTGCTTCATTGTTGGTACATGACTCTATCAGATGGTATGAGAACCTCAGCATACCCTTATATGGCGTGATAAAGATCAAATCAATCCCTGCTTTGCCTTGAATAACTATGTTTATTCCTTTGTTCTTTCTTGCTGACAAAGCTCTGTCAAAGTACATCTCCCAGCGTTGCGCACTGGAGAATTCCATATGTAATACTTGCAAATTGTGATGATCTTTTCACTTCGATCTTAATTTTTCAATCTGGCCAATTGATTTGTCAATATATGTTAAGTTTTACAATTAAAGTGAGGATTACATCCAAGATTCAGGGAGGTCAAAGCCCCTGGAAGTTGGGTGCAAATAAATAGGAAAATAATATTATCAGGCTTAGAATTGGAGATTTTAGAGTGACAGACTAAAATTCTCAATTCGGTCCTATCGTTTGGGTGCTGAAGTGTAAATGT
>NW_018252113.1:0-6619 GCF_001263595.1 Phalaenopsis equestris | reverse complement strand
CCCTATATTACTTGAGCGATACGTATACTTGCATTGATAAGTGTGAATTTACAATTATTGAATATTTATTACGTCCATATTTATCTTATATTTTTAAGCATATATAAAATCACGGTCAAGTTTTTGGCGCCGTTGCCAGGGAGTGAGTGATTGAGTGAGTGAGTCAAATCACGATTAGAGTAACAGACAAATTGGGAATGATCTTCTATAGAGGACATCACCTATTAGAGCATATGACATAGCCCTTTTCATGATATGGTGTGTTGCTGGCTTGTCCTTTGACAGCTTTCCAGTATGCAAATATTATATTAATGGCTTGCGCCAATCTTCATTGTTATCAGCAACCATAACCATCATTTCTTTTTCTTTTCCAATCTTGTGTAGATTGTCGAGGTGAACTTGAGATAAAACTTTTCTTCATTGTATTGTGATATCAATGGAATCCTCCGGGGGACATACCAATTCTTTTGCAAGTTTTGCCAAAGCGTCAGCATGGGCATTATCTCCCCGAATAAATTGGTAGAAAGTCACGTTGGGGATCTGTTCCAGCAGCTTAATGGTTTACTGGTGGTATTCTACTAGTCTTGGATAGTCTAGGATTTAAAATCTTGTATTGTCTGGCGACTTGCTGGATGACGAGCTTAGAGTCGCCATAGATGACAATATCTGTTATATCCACTGAGATTGTCAACTCCAACCTGGTAATTATCGCTTCATACTCTGCTTCATTGTTGGTACATGGCTTTGTCAGATGGTATGAGAACCTCAGCATACCCTTATCTGGCGTGATAAAGATCAAACTAATCCCTGTTTTGCATGGAATAACTGTGCCCATTCCTTTATCCTTTCTTGTTGACGAATCTCTGTCAAAGTACATCTCCTAGCATTGTGTACTTGAGAATTCCATATATAATGCTTGCTCATCTGGTAGTTCATCATCAAGGGGGGACCCAACTGGAAGTGGGTGTGCAGCGAGGAAGTCTGTTAAAATATGTCCATTTATAGCATAGAGGGGAACAAAAGTTATATCAAATTGCAATAAAATCATTGACCATCTTGTTAGACGTCCAGAGAGTGTTGGTCGGGTCATCAAATATTGCAACATATTAACATTTGAGATTAGGGTAATCTTATAAGAAAGCATGTAATGTCTAAGCTTTTAGACGATGAAAATCAAAGCTAGACAATGCTTCTCAATAGGTGGATACATTATCTCCATTTTAATCTTATCTGGGATGATCTCGATTCTCAATCTTGATTTCTCAATAAAGGACAACAAATCCTAAAAATTTCCTGGAGGTAACGTTGAAGACACACTTTAAGGGATTCATTTAAGGTCATATCATCGTAACCATTCGAACACGATCCTCAAATCGTACAAATGGTCTATTTTTGTTTACTTTTGATGGTTAAGTCATCCACGTAGCATTCCACTTGGTTGTGAATGAGATCATCAAAATTTTTTGACATAGCTCCTGGTATGTCGCTCAACAGCATCACTGTGTAGCAGAAAATCCTGATAGGTGTTCTGAATGTTGTAAGTGCTACATCCTCGGGAGCCATCTTGATTTGGTTGTATCCCAACGATCTGTCCATGAAGGAGAAGACTTCATGTGTCGAAGTGATATCCACTATCATTTCTGGTATCAGTAATGGAAATTTGTCTTTTGGACATGCTTTGTTCAAATCCCTGAAGTCGACACATACACAGATTTGTCCATTTTTCTTCTTAACTAGCACAATGTTAGCTAACCACGTGGGGTATTGCTATTCTTTTACAAAGTTAGCGTCTATTAATTTCTTCACCTTGGTGATGACTTGTTGCTCTATTTCGAGGCACATTCTTTTGGAGCTTGTTTTATTGGGGTCATACTTTTGTCCACCCCGAGTTTATGAACTGCAACCTCTGCTGACAGTCCTGACATTTCATCATAACTTCATGCAAAGAAATCTTTGAACTCTGTTAACAATTTAATCAATTCTAAAAATTCTTTGTCGTTGAGTAGAGAACTTATAAATATAGGTTGGGGTTGTTCTTCTGTCTCAAGGTTAATTTCATTCAATTCATCAACAATTGACTTGATTTCTTCTTCAAATTCTGGCGGAGCATCTTCTATTAGTTGATCAGTAGAGTCATCCTCCATATCGAGACAATCCTCTCTTGATTCACTAGTAATAACCATGCAAAATTATGAATCATCGACTGGTCCAACTGTACCAAATTTGAGACCCTCTTTCGAGTTGGGAGTTCGACTTTTAACATCCTATAATTTTTCAAAAAGTTCTAATTTATCTTTTGACATTTGTTTTGGCAAATGCCCTTGCTGAATTAACTTTTGTACATAAGGCAAAAAGTAACCAAAAGGCAATTCCATTAATTCATTAGGATCATCATCCAAATTTACATGGTTTTCAAGATTAGTAGAGGTAGAAGCACGATAGAATTTGATCGGCTCTGAACCAGCGCTACGGACTTCCTTGACCACTAAAATCTCGACCTTTTGAGGGAGAATCGGAGTAAGGGTCATGGTGTTCACATAGTGGTTTATCCGATCATACATCGTCTCATATTTGCTTTGCTTTGTTTCTTCTAAGGATATCTCGTACTCAAGTTTCTTCTGTTTTGTCATTATTATTTCATCTTTGGAACTATCTTCATCATTAAGGTTGATGGTTGGCCTAGTCCACTCAATAATTAAATTGGTTCTTCCTGGTTCACGTCCCCAGCTTCGACCTCGGGTGCGCAAACTAAAAGAACCCCCACCAATTTACTGTGAAAGAGTAGCGAAAGATTGCTAAAGCGGAGTTGAATGGCTTCCACTTTGTATTGTTCTAAATCTTCACTTTTGTTGTTCATTATTTCATGAGAGGAGACAATTTTCTTTGGAGGTGCGTAGTAGGCGGCATCTTCATGAATGCAAACTTCATGAATTGAAAATGATTGTAAATCTCCCTTGATACAATGTTCTAATCCCTCTTTGTATTACTTGTTTCACTGATGTAGAGACGATGGAACCATGTTGTGTTCGTGAATCCATGGTCAGCCAAGTAGAGCGTTGAAAGAGGTATCAGCGTTGATAATATGAAACTTAGCAGTTGTAATTGAACCAAGGGCTCCATGGGTAATGTAATTGTAATTGAACCAAGGGCTCTCTCTCCCTTTTTGTTGAATCCTCTTAACATCATTTTCGGCTGTAAGCTCTTGGACTTCAATTTCTAAATAGGCCAATGTCCTTAGACTTATCAAGTTGAGTGATGCTCCAGGATCTACTAAAACTCTGGACAACACAAATCTGCCAATAATAACAGAGATGTAGAGTGGATGATTGTGGTCGGCGGTACCGAGCAGCAAGTCTTCATCTGTGAAGGTTACCCCAGACTGGCAAGCTTCATATGAGGATGTGCTAGCCAACTGGGCTAAATAAATCTCTAGGTCAAGCAAGGTTGTAACCAGAGACTCTCTCATCTCCTTTGATAGGATCAAAGCGTCGTAGATGCATAATCTGGCTGGTAACTTACTAAGACGAGCTAGCACATTGTAATCCACTTTGTATGACCTTTCGATTTTCTCTTGGTTATGTGGTTCTTCTACTGGCAAAGGTGGAGGTAGCTCTTCTCGAGTAAATATTTGCTTTCCCTTATCTGTAGGAGCTATTCTTGGGGGTAATACTCTTCCACTTCTCAAGTTTACTTCTGTAATTTTTTCTTCTTGAGATATCATTGTTGAATCTTCCGATGTTTCTTCTTTGTCGGAAAGATCTAATTTGATGGCAAGCGGTGTACCGTGGCGCTCAAGGATTGGTTCCTCACTCCTGGTGCTGTCGTAAGTAGTATTGTCGATGTCTTCTTTGGTCTTGTTAATGAGTTCATCAGACTCAAGTACAATTTGAGGATCATTTTGGGAATCGAGATCAAAGTTAGATTGGTCATAATCGATTACGTCATTACCAGAAATAGTTAAAACATAGCCAAAATCACAATCATTATATTTATAAGACCCCAGAGGGGTAAAAAGTTAATCGTCCAAAGTCAAGAGTTTGAGGATTTTCTTCCCCGAATCCGAGACAACTAATCTAGTATAGGCAAAGTATAGGCAACCCCTGTCTACCCCCCGTGCTATCAATCTTTGTAGTGGTGTTCTTCTTCTTCTTTGTCTTTGATGACGACAGATCTCCTGGTGAAATCTTCATCTTGAGCTTGGCAAGCTGAAGACTCTGAATGGAGGCTTGTTTTGATGTATCTTGGATCTGGTTTAGGACCCACTTGAGCTTGTTTCAGGTTGTACTCCATCCATCTTTTCCAGTATATGGGTCAATCGGAGAGATTGGCTCGGCCGAAATCATATTTATGGAACCTTTTTCATATTCTTTTAAAAATTCTTTCGGGATCGTTATATTCCATTATTTAAGGTTTCTCTCAAGCCAATCCTTGAAGACGAAACAATCTTCTATAGTGTGCCCTAGTAAGCTATGATACGGGCAATAATTTGGTTGATCTTTCTTGTCGACCTCTTCGGGTTTCTTTGAATCTGGTAATCTGAACTCAGACTTCTTCATCAGACTTCTGAACATCTTGGGTACTGCTTCATATTTGAAGAAATACACCACTTTCCTTCATTCTGCAATGGTCATTTTCTTATTCTGTTATTCTCTCTTCAGTATGATCCTCCCTGAGACGGTTGCTGGCTAGACTGGCAATATTGTTGTGTTTTTTGTTGAGTGTGTTGTGATGACGTCTGACGAAGATTTTCTGCGTGTATCTTCATTGGTTATTTTTCTTTATCGACAGTTGCCACTGTTCCTGACTTCTTTTCAAATACTCTGGTTGCTTTGGATTTCTCGTGAGAATCCATATGTTTAATTTCTTCCTGAAGACTACTGGCTTTACTGAGTAGCTTCTCGAAGGATTTAATGGTGAGTCCCTTAAGCATGAAAGCTACTGGCCCATGGATGCTTTTGAGTAAGATCTCAATCGCGTGATGTTCCTGTAACTGAGGTTCACATTTCATGTTAAGGTTTCTCCACCTCAAGATGTAATCCACTAAAGTCTCGTTGGACTTTTGTTTTTTCATCGAAATCTCCAATAGACACATGATGTTGCGCTCCGACAAATCGTTTAACAAATAATTGTTCCAATTCAGTGAATGTCTTAACTGATCCGTTGGGCAAATCGACATACCAATTGAAAGCAATCCCTAACAGGCTACTGACAAATTTTTAGAAGAGTAAAGCTTTGTTACCTTATGTATTGCCACAACTGGCTCGGAAATGTGTTATGTGTTGTCTGGGATTTTCAGCCCATTGAATATCTTAAATTTTGGGGACACAAAAACTTTGGGGAAGGGTACGGCATCAAATTCTTCCGGGTAAGGTCTACCTTTTAAAACTAATGCACCACCCTTAGATTGGGTTAAGGCCTCCCAAACTTGCTCGACCATTTGCTTAAATTCCTTCTTTGGCATGACGTTTGATGGAGAATCTTTCTTTGGTTGCTCATCCCTATTTGCTGAGGAGACTTCTCTCATTTCATCTGTGATACGTATAATCTCTGGTTGGTTGACCTCTAGAGAGGATAATTGCGGTACCTGAGATTGTCCTTAAACTGTGGCCATGGCGGTCATGGTGGCGGCCATCTCTTCCATCCTTTTCTCCAGTTTGCTGACTTGCTCATTCTTTAGGAGGATAGCCCTACACAGCTCATCTTCAAAGAAAGGTTGAGCGTCGCGCGCAGATGCAACAGCTTTGGTTTTAATAACATGGACATCTATGAAATCTTCCTCGAGGTAATCGTTAAAGTCAAAATCTTCATCATCGTCCATGGAAACTCCATGTTTCCGAGCCAACTCAGAAATCTCGACCCTGAGCTTTTCGACCTTTTCTTCGATTATTGACTCTTGGACTGTCTTGAGATCTGGAGAACCCTGTTAGAGCTCCTTCACTTGTTTTTCCATCTCGTTGGCAATTGCTGCAACGATACCAGATACTTCGGACCCTTACTTCATTCCATGATCTCGCCCTGCGGGCTTACTGGACTATGTCGGTACAGCAACCTTGGGTATCCATACCCTTTTATTTGAAGGTTATATCTTGAGAAGGAGTGTCTCGATAGGAACATCGATATGTCGAGGAAAAGTATGTTCCCTATGTTGCAGACTAGATACAGTACTGGGCAATCTCTTCATCTTTTCCTTTTGAACTTTAAGAACATCCTTGTAGTTGGTGATCGGTAGAACTCTTAGACCCATACGTGACTAAACTGGTCGACGACCTGTGGTCCTAGTAACGGTAGAATTGGTGGTGACAGTAGCGGTATTAACTCTGCTCCCCAAATGGAACCAGACAGGAATACAAGCAGGTAAAGTTTGAGTTAACTTTTGAGAGCGTCTGCCAAATATGACTTCCTTTAAGATTTCTTTCTTCATGCGAGGGGATACTGCATGTCCCACTCATTTGAGTAACTCACCAACTGAACAACCTTCCTTGGCAGTTAGTCTCTGAATAACTGAATTGACTTGAGTGATCGGAGCAGACTTCTTCCTCTCCACACCATGTCCATGAAGTGACGGTAACGTAGCGGCGACTTTCTGGATACTTGTCGGCACTATTTTTGGTGTGGGGTT
>NW_018252112.1:8453-9759 GCF_001263595.1 Phalaenopsis equestris | reverse complement strand
TGGGTTATTTAATAAAAATAAAATATTTTAAGAAGTAAAAATTAGGTTTTGTATTTTTGAAAAATGTCTCTAAGGTCAAAGGACTCAAAGGAGCAAAATTTATATATTTTTTTATTTTTCTTTGATTTAATGGAATTATTTTAGTGAAAACTCATTTTTAGCCTTTTAAAAATTATTTTTAAGCTTTGAAATTCAATATCTTTATTTAGAAAACCAGCAAAAAATATTCTAATTATTTCTAAGTGATTAGGAAACAATTTAGAACATTTCCATGAGTTTTATTATTTTTATGATTTTTATGAATTTGTCAATTATTTAAATATTTAGAATTGGCTAAAAATCAAAATTTTATTTTAAATATCATTTTACTTTTAGGAAATACCCCTGATCAGAAAGAACTCGAAAAACTAAGTTTCATAACTTTTTGAGTTATATTTTGATTTTTAAAAATCATTTAAATGGTAAAAGTAGTATTTTTCTTTAAAAATCAATTTAAGTTATCAAATGAACTCAAAATATTTTGAAACTTTTATGATGAGTTCTATGGATCATAAATCATAGTGGAGATCAAAAATCAAGTCATTTAAATTTTTATATTTTTCAAAATTAATTATCTTAGTGATTTAGTATTTGGAAAATTTAAGGATGTTTTAAATGACTTGACCAATGAAATTATTTTCAAAGGTTTCTCTAGTCATGGTAGACCTTCCAAAATTTTCTTGGGATTTAATAACCAATATGCTAATTTCCATTATTATTTTAAGGAAATGATGTGAAATAACTTGAAAAATATGGGTCTCTGTATGGGGACCTTCTCTGACTTTTGAAAAATCATTGAATACTCCCCCTAATAGAGGCTACAACATGTCTAAATTTCAAGCCAAGGTGGTGTGTCAATATGCATGGAGAATCAAATGATTCCAAATAGTGTTTAATTAATGAAAAATAAAATATGCAACAAATGGACTTGATATTTGTTCCATATTGCCACATTATTCTCCTCTGTTCACTGAGCAAGAGGGTATTTTTATTTTATTTTTGTAATTTTTCTAAACAAAGTTATGTATTTTCTAAGTTAAGGGTGTTTAAATAAATAGGAAAAAAACCTATTTATCTATTTAAACAACGCTTGCTGACTAGATCCTAGGCAGCTCCGAAGGCATGCGTGGTGCGCTCTGGTTGGACACCGCCGTCCACGTAACTGCAAACTCGGCCCCGTTGTTTTATGTCCCGAAGTGCTATCCGCCTTGATCTCCTCCCGTCCATTTGATACACGCTCGATCGCACGGCTCCCCCCCATCCTCCC
>NW_018252112.1:7241-7566 GCF_001263595.1 Phalaenopsis equestris | reverse complement strand
CCTTTGGTCCATGGCTTGAATTAGGTGATTTCATGGTGTTTGGACTAGTCACTAAGTCCAACTAATGGTTGTGGTGGAGTTAATTTGGTGGCCTTAGGGTAGTTAGGTCACATTTAGTGCATGGGTCCAAATGGGTGTAAATGACCAAGTCTTGGGTTTGTTCTAGGATAGCCATCTCAATTGGACCCATTAATTATTTCATTTGGTGTAGATGATCATAAGGAATAACTTTGGTGAAGGATGGAAGTGGTTTTGAGCTCAATTAAAGGGTCAATTTGAGGGAATTTTGAATTTTAGTCAATTTGGTCATGTTGGGCTAGGCTTG
>NW_018252112.1:6330-6892 GCF_001263595.1 Phalaenopsis equestris | reverse complement strand
GTCATATAGTCAAAATTGGGGTTTTGACCCAAATCAAAATTGGGCTCAAATCATGGACCAATTGAGCTTTGACTTGGTTTATTTTGGTCATATAAAAAGTGAATTTCAATTTAGGATTGAAATTTGGGTCAATTGAGACCCAATTGATGGACATTTGAGTTGGATTTGGAAAATTTGGGTCTTTAAAGGGCAATTTGGGGATTTTTGTTAAAGATGGTCAAATTGGCCAAATTGGGTTATGTGGTAGTTAAGAAAAATAAAGTTGGGATTATTTAGGGTTTATTGAGATTTTATGGTAATTTTTGGAATTTTTGGGATTTTGAGCACAAGAGGGTTATTCTGGTAATTTGGGGGTGCTTTAGAGGTAAAAGGTCAAGATGGGTATTTTGGTAGATTTGAGGTACCAACCATCACCAATAAGCCATGTACCAAAGAAAAACCCCATTTTGGGACCTCTACATAGTGGTTTTAGCTAAACTATAGCCCTAGGGCTAGTAGGTTTAAGGGACCATCTACATGAGTATCCCAAAAGATCAAGGGATCTAGGCTAGAAATTTGAGTT
>NW_018252112.1:5498-6116 GCF_001263595.1 Phalaenopsis equestris | reverse complement strand
AAGTCAACAAGAAAATTCTTATGGCTGGACCTAGGCTACTAAAGAGGAAAAACTAAACCTCAACAAAAATTAAGGTCAACATGTGCGGCGAACATGGGAAGTGATGTGCTACACTAACGCCGCTGTGGTTGTCCCTGTAGTGAAAGAATTTATGCAAATTTGCATGGAATCAACCAGGAAGTTGTTTATGTGCGAGGTAGGTGGATCACTTTCACTTCTGCACGAACCAACGAATTATACATGATAGAGAACATTACTGTCTGCCACTATTCAAAGTAAGTATCAATTCAAAGATGTGAGAATTGAAATGTAGGTATCAATTCAAAGATGAAAGAATTGAAATGTAGGTATCAATTCCGAAGATGAGAGAGTTGAAATCTAGGTATCAATTCAAAGATCAAAGAATTGAAATGTAGGTATCAATTTCGAAGATGAGAGAATTGAAATGTAGGTATGAATTCGAAGATATGAGAATTGAAACGTAAGTATCAATTCAAAGATGTGAGAATTGAAATGTAGGTATCAATTCAAAGATGTGAGAATTGAAATGTAGGTATCAATTCAAAGACGTGAGAATTGAAATGTAAGTATCAATTCAAAGATGTGAGAATTGAAATG
>NW_018252112.1:3709-5253 GCF_001263595.1 Phalaenopsis equestris | reverse complement strand
GAACACCACAAAACGGAAGTATCCACTCAACAAGTTTGTTTTATTTACTTCCTTTTTTTGTCACAATTGATTTTTCAAAAATGTGTTTTTAAAGTTTTAATTTTAATTGGTTGATAAGAAATTTGTTTTGTTATTTATCCATTTATGATTATCTTTCATTTTTGTTTTATTCATTGTTAAAGATTTGTTGTTTCGTTCTTTGTTCATTGGAACTCTGAACCATCGCATGGTTCATGACTTTCATCCATCGCACAGAATAATAATTGACAAAAAGGCACAACTTGAGAGAAATTTCCATTAATCTGCTCCAATAAAGATGCAACAATTCAAACATAGGCTAATGCCTCAAAAGGTACATCATGTAATACATGCTGAAATGCATTGAAAGTTATCTGAAGATATGAGTATGTCATAGATTGATCACATCAAATACATGTCATGCTTGTTAAAAGAAAGCAAGTGAATCCTCCACACTTGGTATATCAAGCTCCTGATCAAGCAGACCTTCTAAGTCATGCTCCAGGATAAGAGTTCCCTTTGCATGTATTCAGAGGTACAACCTTCTCATAGCTCGTAAGGAAACAGTTCTTCCAACTCTGGGTCTTGCTTGAATCCATATGGTATCTTGTTGTCATCCATCCTGCGGAAGGTCACGGACACCCTACGGTGTCGTACTCCTAGAATGCTGTGCTTAGCCACGTCTGCACCGTTTCCCTTGAGAACAAGTACTGAACCAACTGGGAGAGGAATTTTTACAGCTCCTCTGAATTCACCAGGGCCGATTATATTGATTTCTTTTCCAAACAAAATATTGCTCTTACTCATGAATGAGACCGTGCAGAAAGGCCTCACAAAGTCATGATGGTCAATGTGCGGAGGAATGCAGTCACCTTCTTCATAAGATGTAACTGTTAGGAATTCAAGTGGCAGGTAGGATATTCCACTTGACCATTCTCGTTATCATCCACTTTATCATAGAGGGTAACTGATCCACTTGGTCGTATCTGAGGATCCCAGGCGTATTCCCCTGTCTGTCGTTTGTAAAATTGTAGCAACATCCGCATTGGATGGTGATTCTCCCCTTTCCTTGCATCCATTTCTTTGGCTCAGAATACGTTCTTTCCAAGAGAAGGCCCACTCGACCTCTATCTCTTAAATTGAAAATGCAGTCCAGAATGCTTCCTTCATCAGTTTCAGAGAAAACCCTGGTATATAACTCCAGACCTTCCAAAGGCCTTCCAATATGTTAGACCTTCCAATATGTTAATAAACTTTCCTTGAACCTCTTCATAGAACTCAAATTCTCTTTTGTTTACCTTGCTAATTTTTTAATATTCCACCATACCGGAAGCTGGCAGCTGTCTAGGATTTTCCTTTGTCTGGGCCTCGGTGGGAATCCAAACCGGTGCTGGCCGATCCAGAATATGAGATTCAGTCTCAAGCGGGATGTATGATTCTGGGCTCCATGGTGCGCGCTGATCCGTCCCCAGTGGGACATACGGTTCGTTTGCCACAAAATCTGGAGTCTGAGACTCGTTGGTGCT
>NW_018252112.1:3077-3629 GCF_001263595.1 Phalaenopsis equestris | reverse complement strand
CAATCAATGCACAAGATTTCTGGGCCCGAGGGTACGTCTGATCCTGTCAAAAATCCCGACTCTTCATCTGTAGTGGGCAGGCTGGCAGAAGTCTCTCTTAGCTCTGGATCGTAGATATGTCCCTCAGGAATGGGGGTAAGAAAACCGCTCACGTTTCTTTGGCGCTTGCGCTCCTGTCGCAGAAAGGCTCTCTTCTTCTTCCGGCTTGCATTTATGCATTGCGTCCTACGGAGTGGAGTATTTGGTAGTTGTTCACTTTGGGCAGCTGTTAACCCCCTTGCCGGAGTAGCTATCATGGAGGGCAGTCGGCTGAGCCCCTCCATCGGATCTTGTTCTGCTATCACGTTTTTACCCTTATGTGACTCGTCATCTTGAGTGGTCACCATCAACAGTGAAGGTAGTCCCTTCTTTTCTTCATTTCTGACTACGCCCATTAGAGGACCGTCGTAGTCAATATCAATTTGGTTGAAATCCATGTCAAAATCTATGACACCTCCTTGTGGCGCCATTTCTTCATTCAGTGCGAGGTTCCAGCCGTCTTGGAAGGCAAAG
>NW_018252112.1:0-1906 GCF_001263595.1 Phalaenopsis equestris | reverse complement strand
ATGTTTGTGCCCCAACACTCGAATGGCCACAAGGCAACAGTTGGGTGCAGCACATTGAGAGGCTGGTGTAAGACCACCCCATGCACTTGGCATTGGTGACATCTTCTGGCTGTATCCATGCAATCGGACATCATTGCTGGCCAATAATATCCGAGTCTTTTGACCTCCATTTTCATTTTTGGTCCTGACTGGTGAGCGCCACACAATCCGGCATTTACTTCTTTGACACTTATCTAAAACTCTTTCTTAAAGCAAATCTCTTGTAGCCTCTCCTACGAAAAGTGGGAAGACTGGGAAGAAGAAATATCTCACTTTTCTCATTCTCCAACACTCTTAGAGAAGAATTCACACTTAATCTCACCACAAAACTTTAAACTCTTAAAGATAAATCACTAATAGGCTCCTGAATGGTGGTGGAATGAAGATGGAAAAAGTGTATGAAGGCGAGGTGTAGCAAAAATGAGCAAGTCAGAATAAAGAGGAGTGAAAAGTAGTGCATTTTCTGATCAATTTCGGCCCCAAATAGAGCCTAGAGTCAGTTCTCCAATGGGTGCATCCAAAAACCACCTTCAAAAAGTGTCCAAATTCGTCAAATCTTCTGGAAACAGGGTCTGAACCAACATTGGCGCTGTCGACGCCCATTCTGGCGCTAACGGCGCCAGTGTCCCGTATTTAATTTCGCTGCTCTCTGTCAAATAGCGCCATCGGCGCAGAGTAAAATCCATCAGTCGTTCTATAAGCAGCACCGACGGAGCATACTTGGATGATCTGCTGCATACTTCATTCTATCCTTCTTTGATATTTGTGGAAGCTTGTTTCGATGAATCCTGTATCCGATTGAGGACCCTCTTGAGTTCATCCCAAATTGTACTCCATCCATCTATTCCGACATATGGATCAATTGGGGAGATTGACTCAGTTGAAATCATTTTTATGGAACCCTTTTCAGGTTCTCTCACATACTTCTTTGGGATTGTCATATTCTCTTCCTTGAGGTTCTTCTTGTGCCAGTCTTTAAAGACGAAACACTTGTCTATAGTGTGTTCAAGTAACCGGTGATATGGACAATAATTTGGTTCATTCCTCTTATCCAACTCTTCGGGTTTTTTTGGGTCAGGCAGTTTGAATTATGGTTTCTTGATCAAGCTTTTGAAAATTTTAGGTATAGCTTCATCTTTGATAGAGTAAACAACTTTCTGTCAGTCTAACAGGGATATTCTCTTACCCGCTGTTCGAGGTGATCACTCCTGAGACGGCCGTTGGTTGGATTGACTGGTCTGTTTCCGAGGGTACTTTGACGAAGACTGACGATGATCTTCTGCATATATCTTTATCGACTACTTTCCTTTGTCGACAGTTGTGACTACCCTTAATTTCTTTTCGAACACTCTGGTCACCTTAGCCTTTGCATGCGGCTCCATGTGTTTCATTTCTTCTTATTACTGAGTAGCTTCTCTAAGGATTTGATGGTGAGTCCCTTGAGCATGAAAGCTACTGGCCCATGAATTCTTTTGAGTAAGATCTCAATCGCATGTTGTTCCTGTAGCTGAGGTTCACAATTCATGCTAAGGTTTCTCCACCTCAAGATGTAATCCACCAAAGTAACGTTGGGCTTTTGTTTTTCAATCATGAGTTCTCCTATAGAGACATGGTGTTGCACTCTGACAAATCTTTTAACAAATAATTGTTCCAACTCAGAAAATGTCTTAACTGACCCGTTGGGCAGGTCGGCGTACCAGTCGAAAGCAATCCCTGACAAGCTACTGACAAACTGCTGACAGAGTAGAGCTTCGCTATTCCTCGTGTTTCCACAATTAGCTCAAAAATGTGCTATGTGTTGTCTGGGATTTCCTGTTCCATCGAATATCTTCAAGTTTGGGGTCACAAAGCCCTTGGGGAAAGGCAC
>NW_018252111.1:0-340 GCF_001263595.1 Phalaenopsis equestris | reverse complement strand
TGCAAAGTTTTTGAAGGAGATAATAAATAAGAAAAAAAAATTTGGGGATTACGAGAGAGTTGCACTAAGTGAGTAGTGTAGTGCTATACTTCAGAAAAAGCTTCCTCAGTAACATAAAGATCCTTATAGCTTTACAATTCCTTATGTAATTTAAGAAACATTACGTGGAAAAGATTTATGTGATTTATGAGCGAGCGTTAATGTGATGCCACTTTATATATTTAGAAGGTTAGATTTAGTCGATATTTCTCCCACTACTGTAACCCTTAAGTTAGCTTATCGATCTATCATTTATCCAAGAGGGGTTTAGAAGACGTGCTTGTTAAAGTGGATAAATTTA
>NW_018252110.1:0-481 GCF_001263595.1 Phalaenopsis equestris | reverse complement strand
GAGAAGGAGAGGGAGAGAGGAGAGTTAGGGAAAAAGTAGGAAGAGAGATATCAAAAGAGAGAAAGAGAGAAAAAGAGAGAGAGAGAGAAAGAGAAATAGAGAGGGACAGTGATTATGAGGGAGAAAGAGCAAGAAAGGGGTAGAGATTGAGCAAAGAAAGAGGGAGGTAGACTGAGGTAGAATGTAAGTGTGAGGGAGAGATAAAACAAGAGTGAGAGAGTGGGAGAAGAGGGATAACGATAGAGAGTGAGAAAGAGACATGGATAAAGATAGGAGGGGTTAAGGGGAGATAAAATAAGGGTGAAGAATAAGAGACAGTGAGAGAAGAGTGAGAAGAGGAGCATGATAAATGGAGAGAGAGTGAGAGAAAGAACAAATAGAGCAAGGTATGAAGAGAATAGACCTCTCTCTCTCCCAACCTATCACACTTTCTCTTACACACTCTTACATTCTCTCTCTATCCGCCTCTCTCTGTCACTCA
>NW_018252109.1:26185-28217 GCF_001263595.1 Phalaenopsis equestris | reverse complement strand
ACATCCCGTCAAAAATTTATCCTAATTTATTGAATTTTCAAATAACTACCTGTCGCATGTAAGCGCGAGGTCCTTGGCACTTAGGAATGACCTTCTCTATTCTTGTGGCACTTAAGCGCCAGTCCTGGGCACTTGGGCGCCATAGTTCATTTGCACACCTTCTTCATTTTTGCTCCAAAATTGATTCTTTTTTCACTCCTTTCACCATTTTTCATCCATTTAACTGTACCTAAAGGAAAAACACACAAATAACTTCTATTAAAGCACAATATCCTAAAAAATAAGTATAAAAATTTGTACATAAATGTTATATATTTTAGGTGTATCAATAATCAATTACAAATTCATAGTGTTGCAGTTAGAAATATTGATAATCAACTGTGACAAATTGCTAACTCAATTAGTAATAAACCTCAGGGAACACTTTCTAGTAACACAGAAATTAATTCTAAAGATAAAAAAGAGGAATTTAAAGCAACTAAGTTGCGAAGTGGTAGAGTATTGGATAGTAAAGTGCAAAAAGAGATTGAATTCTAGAGGAAACCTAAGAAAATTGAAAAACATGATGAAAATTTTCCCAAGAATATGGAAAATTTAATCTCTCCATCAAAGATCAATTTATAAAGACCTTCACCACCAGTTCCTCAGATACATAGATAGTAGAAACTAGATAAAAAATTTTCCATGTTTCTAGAGATATTTAAGAAGCTAACAACAACATTCTTTTTGTTATAGTACTGGAGCAAATTCTTAGCTATATTAAGTTTTTAAGAGATTTATTACATAAGAAAAGGAAGTTTTTTGAACATGAGACTGATGCACTTAGTAGTAAAGAATGCAGTGCGTTAATTCAAAAATAGCTTCCAAAAAAACATAAAGGTTCCGGTAGCTTTACTATTCTATGTACGGTAAGAGAAAAATTTTGTGGAAAAGCTTAATGTGATTTATGAGCTAGCATTAACCTCATGCCTTACTAATATTTAGAAGCTTTGATTTATGAGCTAGCATTTACCTCATGCCCTTTTCATCTGAAACCCCCTTATTAATATTCAATTAGCTACTCGATCAATCACTTATCCTAAGGGGGTTATAGAAGATGTGTTAGTTAAGTTTAATAAATTTATCATCCCTGTGGATTTTATTATTTTAGATATGGAGGAAGATAAAGAAATACCAATCATTTTAGGGAGACCTTTCATTGGTACTCAACAAGCTATGATAGATGTGCAAAAAGAAGAGCTAGCCATGAGAGTTAATGACTAGGAAGTTACTTTTAATTTGTTAAAATCTATGAAGTATACAACAAAAGGAAAAGATGATGAACGTCATATAATGAAGATTATCGATGATTTAAGTGATAACAATTTTCAAGAAAGTTATGAAGTTAAAGTAGGATAACATGAATTTGGGTATAAAAATGATATTGATATTCAAGATAAATCTATTGGGATAATCACTAAGGATTCAAATTATGTTCGAGAAAGTTTTGAGAATTTAGACACTACTGAGAATTGTAAACCTCTTATTCCTTCAATTGAAAAACTGCCTGAACTTGAGATGAAAGTACTCCCTACACATTTACATTATGCTTTTTTAGGGAACTTGTCAACACTACTTATTATAATATCATCAGACATAAGTGAAGATTAAGAAGAAAAGTTAATGATAACTTTAAGAAATTATAAAGAAGCCTTCTGACGGATGTTAGAGGATATTAAAGGTATCAACCCTTCAACTTGTATGCATATAATTTAATCACAAACCTAAGGCACATCCTCAAAGGAGATTGAATCCTATAATTAAAGATTTTGTAAATTTTTTTTTTAAAGTGGATGGGTTGGATACGGGAATCATTTATCCTATTTCTAATCGTGCTTTGGTTAGTCTGATTCACTGTGTTCCTTTGAAAAGGGGAGTGACTGTAGCTGTTAATGAACGAAATGTAACAATTCCAAAAAGACAAGTCACTAGGTGGCAAATCTGTATTGATTATAGAAAATTGAATATTGTCACTAGGAAAGATCACTTTCCT
>NW_018252109.1:18499-25292 GCF_001263595.1 Phalaenopsis equestris | reverse complement strand
GTAAGAGATTTCTTCTTCATTACATTTCTAAGAGAGAATTGAGTGTGATTGTAAAGATTGAAAGTGCTTAAAGGGAACTTCAAGGGATTTGCTTGAGAAGCAATATGAGATAAGTTGTATTCTTTCTTTTCATTGTCTTGTAAACTTGTTTTTATATCTAAAATATTTTTTTTTCATAACCTTCTCATAAATTCTAAGTAGCCATCTTTATGCTTCTCCCTACAATGAGATATGGTTTCTTGAAGAATTAATTTTATTTTGTAATGTTTTAAATGTCAATAAAATGTGATGATTTGAACTCTGAACTTCATTTAATTTTTGATCTGTCCAATTGAAATGTTAAAGTTTGTTTAGAAATTAATGATCAAAAAGGGCTATGCTTTCTGCAACAAGGTAAGAGAGACATTCACTTTCATGGGTGAGAATGTTGTCTATTGGTTTGAGTGCAAATAAATACGAAAATATACTTGGATAGGTGTAAATTGTTGATTTTATGAGGACAAATTAAAATCCCCAATTTACTCCAGTTGCTTGGAAACTGAACCAAGATTGTTAACCCTTAGAGGAGGTAGAAGTGAGTGCTATAGAGAGGCAGCCGTTATCCTCTCAAACTAACCACGAATTTAGGGACTAAACTCTGGATTAGTCAATGTTCTTTATGCACTCTTAGAGGGTAAAGAATATGATTCCTCGTATTTGACACAATACAATTTTATTATTATTTTAAATAATTACTTCACATTCCATAAACTCATTGTAAAAGTGAAGGATGCTTTCTTAAATTTGAACTCTTTATTACATAACTTTATTTAGACTTAATAAGTTTTCTTATGAAGTTTAGCAACTAGCATAGTTATCCTAGTTCTTTTAACTGCATTTCATTTAGCATACTGTAAATTTATTTTAGATTTGTTTTCTGTACTTAAGTTTTGTAGTTTGAATGTTGTGTTTTACATTATAACCATAAGAATTTTCAACTCCCTATGATAACGATACTTAGGACTCCATTAGAGCCCTTTATTACTTTAGCAATACTTATATTTGCATTATAATTATGGTTTTGCAGCTTAAAGACTTTAAAAGATAAAATTATTTGTACTGAATTTATTTTTATTGGGATAGAACTATATATTTACTATTTGTACTGTTGTGTGTGTATTGTAATATTTAAAAAATTTTGCAATGCACTACAAAACTGTGCATCAAATTTTTGGCGCCTTTATCGGGGAGTAACTGTAAATTACTTTTCAATTTAGAATACTTTATTTGAACTTAAAAACTATTTGTAGTTTATATAAATACTTTTTTACTTTTAGTGTGTTTGCCTAATTTAATTTCTTATGGGGTTTTTGTATTGCGTAGTTTTGGATCGGCAGGTTTAGTACCTTACTATTCGGAGTTAGAAAGAACTATTAGAAAAAAATTAAACAAAATTAAAACATAGATAATTTGAACAAAATGACTACAAGATTAAATGATTTTGGAATTATAAATGAACATTATCAAAGAACTTTAAGAGATTATGCTAATCCTACAGTAGATGAAATTCATTTGAGTATACAAAACTCTGTTGTAACTACCAATTCATTTGAGCTTATAATCCAAATGGTACTAAATAATCAGTTTGGGGGAACATCGACTGAAGATCCTAACTTACACCTTGCTATTTTTCTAGAATAATGTGTTACATTTAAATATGATGGAGTGTCAAATGATGTCGTCAGACTTTGATTTTTTTTCTTTTTCATTAAGGAATAAAGCTAAAATGTGGTTAAACTTGATAGAACATGTATCTATCAGAACTTGGAGAGACTTATCACAAATACTTTCATCTAAATATTTCCCATAATAAAAAAACTACTAATGTTAGAAATGATATTATATCTTTTTGTCATTCTAAATGAGAATCAATTTATGAAGCTTGGGAAAGATTTAATGATCTCCTTAGAAAGTGTCCACACCATGCATTACCAGATTGGTTAATAATTTGAACTTCTTATAATGGATTGGTTTGATCTCTTAGATTTATAATTGACGCTGTTGTTGGTGGATCATTAATGTCAAAACCATTCGATGAAGTATATTCTTTAATTGAAGAGATGGCTACTAATAATTTTCAATGGCCCTCTAAAAGGGTAACTCAAAAAAGAGTAGCTAATATTCATGATTATGATGCAATATCTATGATGACTACTCAATTTACTGCAATATTAAAGAAGATAAATAAATATGGAATGAATTATTCTTAGTATGGAATGAATTATTCTCACACACCTCTTATGCTTGAGGAAAATTCATTAGAACAAATGACAAATTCTCAATCTTCATATGAGACTTTAAATGTAATAAACAATCGATCTAATAATCCTTATTCCAATTATTATAATCCTGGTTAGAAAAATTACTGAAATTTTAGTTGGAGTAACAATAATTCTAATGCTGTAAATATGTAATGGGGGAACAATGCTGCAAACCATTTGAGAAACTCCAACAATCAAAGAAATTCTACTTATAAACCTTATTACCCTTCAAGTTTTGATTACAATTCATAGAGAAAGGAGTAGAAAGTGTCAATGGAGGAATTAATATTGCAAGTGGGAGCACAATTAGAAAGTCAAGGGGCACAATTACAAAGTTAAGGAGCTATAATTAGAAATAAAGAAAATCAGTTGGGAGGTATTGCTACAACACTTAGCAATAGAGTCCAAGAACTTCCTAGTAATGTTCAAGTTAATCCAAAAGATCAAAACAAAGAGCAAATCTAGGCTATTCAACTTAGAAGTGGAAAAAAATTTGGAGCAAAAGTTCAAAAAGAAATTGAAGTTGAAGTTGAGAAAGAAGGGGTGGAAAATGAAAAATCTAGTGAAGAGTTTTATTTTGAGTGAGAATATCTTACTAAGATAATGAAAATTACTGTAGAAAGACAACCACCTCCATTTACTCAAAGATTAAAGCAGCATAAAAGAGAAGCAATTTACAAAGTTTTTGAAAATATTGAGGAAATTGATAATAAACGTTCTATTTGTTGAAGCCTTAGAACAAATGCCAAGCTATGAAGGATATACTTACTAAAAGAGGAAGTTTACACATACTGAGACTATTGCACTTAATGAGTAGAGTAGTGCTATAATTCAGAAAAATATTCCTAAAAAATTTATAGATTTTGGTAGTTTTACTATTCCTTGTGTTATTGGCAAATGATTTTTTGGAAAAGCTTTATGTGATTTGGGACCCAATATTAATCTTATGTCTCTATCAATTTCTAGAAGGTTGGGTTTAGGAGAAATTTCACCTAATACTGTAACTCTACAATTAGCTGATCATTCCTTTACGTATCCTAAAGGATTTATAGAATATGTTTTGGAAAAGGTTGATAAATTTATCGTTCCTATAGATTTTATTGTGTTAGATATGGAGGAAGATAAATAAAATTCTATCATTTTAGGAAGACCATTTCTTTACACTGGAAGAGCTTTGATAGATATGCAGAAAGGAGAATTAATTATGATAGCTAATAATCAAGAAGTTACATTTAATATTGCAAAGTCAATGAGTTACCCAACAAAGGGAAACAATAATGAATGCTTCAGAATGGATATTAACGACTATTAAAGCATTGAATGTTTCACAAATATATTTGAAAAGAAAACTACAAAAGAATATTTAAAGTATAAGGACAAGCATATAATTCAAGATAAATCTAGGGAAGTCAGTAATGAAGAATTGGATTATGTTCATGAAAAATTTGAATTGTTAGATTTTACGGATAAAAATAAAAATTTTGATTTCTTTGATAGTAAAACCTGTTAAACTAGAAATGAAAACACTTCCTACACATTTAAAATATGGCTTTTTAGGAGATTTATCCACAATACATATTATTGTATCCTTAGAATTAACTGAAGCACAAGAATAAAAGTTGTTAGAAATGTTAAGAAGATATAAGAAAGCTTTTGGATGGACATTAGCTGATATTAAAGAAATTAGTCCTTCAATTTGTATGCACAGAATTATATTGGAAGAACATCATGAATCAAAAGTGGATCCTTAAAGGAGATTAAACCCTATGATGAAAGAAGTTGTAAAGGAAGAGATTTTAAAATGGTTAGATGCTCGAATAATATATCCTATTTCTTACAAAGCTTAAGTTAGTCCAATTCACTGCGTTCCTAAGAAAGGGGATGTGACTTTTGTGACAAATGAGAACAATGAATTAATACCAACAAGTCAAGTCAATGCATGGAGAATCTGTATTGATTATGAAAAATTAAATTTAGCCACCAAGAAAGATCACTTTCCTTCTCCCTTTTTGGACTGAATGTTGGATGGGCATAAAATTTTAGAAAATACCTTGGAAGTAGATCTGACAAAAATTTAAGTTATAGATAATCTATGTCCACCTACTACTGTAAGAAAAGTTAGAAGTTTTTTACGACATGTTGTTGTTTACTGGCGGTATATTAAAGATTTTTCAAGAATTACATAGCCTTTATGCCAACTTTTGGAAAAAGAAAGAAAATTTGATTTTAATCAAGAGTGCCTTAATGCCCTTGAAAAATTGAAGGAAAATTTGAGCAGAGCTCCTATAATTGTTTCACCTGATTGGGAGAAATCATTCAAACTAATGTGTGATGCAAGTGATTATGCAATTAGAGTTGTTATAAGGCAGAGGCATGACAAAAGTTTTAAGGTTATATATTATTCTAGTAAAACTCTAAATGATGCTCAAATGAATTATACCACTACTAAAAAAAGTTATTAACAATTTTTTATACTTTTGATAAGTTTAGGTTATATCTATTTAAAGCTAAATGTGTTGTGCATACAGATTACTATGCTATAAAATATTTGATGTTAAATAAGGATGTGAAATCAAGATTAATTAAATGGGTACTTCTGATGCAATAAATTGATTTTGCGGCAGTAGATAGGAAAGGATTTGATAATCAAATAACTGGTCATTTATCTAGGCTAGAATAGGAAGAAACATTTGATTTTGAAAAAGAAATTATTGAAACTTTTTTGATGAACAACTTCATACTATTAAAGAATGGGAAATACCATGGTATATTGATATTGTAAACTACATTGTTAGTGATAGTTTACCATATGAATTGAAAAAGTAACAAAAGAAGAAATTTATTCAAAATGCAAAATTTTACTTTTGGGATGACCCGTATTTGTAAAAGTAATGCAAGAATTTAGTTATGCGGAGATGTGTGCCTTATAAAGAAATTGAAGAAAATATCCAAAAATGTCATGATTATGTGTTCGAAAGTCATTTTGGAATTGATAGAATTGTTCAAAAAATTTTATAATCTGGATTTTATTTGCCTACTCTAATTAGAGATATTAATATATATATTAAAAAAAACATGTGATTGATTTCAGCAAGTAGGCAATATTTCAAAAAGAAATGAAATGCCTCAAAATTTTACTTTAGAAGTTGAAATCTTTGATGTTTGGGGATTAGATTTTATGGGACGATTTATACCCTCGTTTGGAAATATATATATATTAATTGTAGTGGACTGTGTATCAAATTGAACTAAAGTAATTGCTTTACCTTGATGTGATCCTTGGAGTGTTTCAAATTTTTTAATCAAAAATATTTTTACAAAATATGGAATGTTGAGAATAATCATTACTGATGGATGATATCATTTTTGGAGTAAATAAATTAAAAATTTGGTGGAAAAGTATCATATTATACACAGACTAGTGGTCTAGCAGACGTATCTAATCTTGAAATCAAAAGAATTTTGGAAAAAACTGTAAATCCTACTGTGTAGCCAGTTACAAGTGCCTTATAAAAGTTAGGAAAAAGTGCTTCTCCCTTGGAAGCCTATGGACCTAGAGGTTTGTTGCAACTACATAGGAATGGGGAGGAGAACAATATGAATATTCTTAAGGATCAATCATCTCAAAATTCATCACCTATTTAACCCCGCTTTCCTTATAGTTTGCATGATATTTTGAAAAGGATAAAAAAGTTGGATAAAGAGGTACAAAATATTATGAATTCAATTGGAAATATTTTTGATATATTTGATCATTTGGATTAGAGGATGAAAGAACAATTTGAACATATCAGGCGTATTGAAGAAGGTATGGTGCAAATGTTTAAGAAAAATGCTTGGATTGAAGAAGACACAACAAACAAATTTCCTCACCAAGATTTTTACAACTTATACGTTCACTATCAATCCATGGTAAACATTCCAGAAGACAAAATTGAAGAAGATGTTTGAACTCATTTTAGTACGAAATTTGTAATTATTATTGCTTATATTTGTTATGCGTTTATGTTGGATTTCAATTACTTTTTATTGTTTAGCATTACTTATGTTATATGTTGAGAGTTTAATATTTAGCCTTCAGTGTTAGTTTGTATGGTTTGATTTCAATGCTGAATTAGATGTGTTGGTTTAAAAATTGTTGGTTTGTAATCATTTGGATTTTATATATAAATATGACTTTTATGTTGTTTGAGAAAATATGTGTTAAAAAATTATTTAATTAAGAAAATAAGTGTTTAAATAAGTTATTTAGAGGTTGACATGGTTTGGTATACATTGGAAATCAAAAGAATATCGAAATCCAAAAATATTTAGTGTTGGAGTCTGTTGGCAATATTTTTAGGGGGGTTGTCTTGTGGAAGCTGTCAGTCGCCGGAATCAAAATCCCGTCACCTGCTTTGGAGGGACATTTACTTCACACACACACACACACACACATATTAGAAAAATATGAAGTAAAAATGATCTCATATTTTTCATAATTTAAATGAAAG
>NW_018252109.1:15960-18488 GCF_001263595.1 Phalaenopsis equestris | reverse complement strand
CCGAAAGATAAACACAAGACTTGAGGGTGAGGCTCGATCAAATAAACTAAGAAATATATGACATCCATTTGGTCTACGAAAGCTATTTTTTATAAGCACAAGTTCCTCTATTTAACATGGAAAGTTAAATAGGTTTTATATTAAGTTGGGTTCTTGAAAGTTTCCTATAAAGGTAAGCCCTTATAGTTAATTACATCTCAGATAACCGAAGTCATTTAAAAAATCTCTCCATCAAAATCAAGGGATATTGTCTTGAGAGAGGTCAACGGAATATGAATTTTCAAAGAGATTGGATGAAGAGGAGTGAAATGGGAATTGCTCAAATTTGGAACATTTATTATGGAATCCAAAAGAAAAAGAACTAGGTGATGCCACGAATCCTGAGGAGAACCCTGGTGACTTTCCAAGCTATCCTATGGTTTGACTTCAATTTAGAGGAGAAATATTTAAGTGTTTCATCTTGCTAATTTTATTAATTAGGGCTTACATTCATGTAAAACGATCACACAAATAGACTAGAAGATGTGAGGGTTTAAGTCATGACAAATGACAACCTCAAAATCCTAGGATGGGTTAAGGCTTATATTGGCTTATATTGTATAGCAGGGCATACAAAGACCTAAATATAAGTTGATGATTTATGTCACACTAGGCAGAAAATCTTGAAATCCTATGGCTTGTTGTTTAATTCTAAAGAATGGTTTAGCCGATGCAGACATGTTTTGCTGTTGAAGATGACCATGATGCCCATAATGCTAGCTCCAAGTTCTTCGCGGTGGTGAGTTTAAGTTTTCTAATATGTCAAGTCATGATGTCAAATCAAATGTCTCCTAAAGTTATGGTTATTCTAATGTTATGGGGAATGTTAAAGTTGATTAAAGAGACACCAGTTAGGATCCTACGGTTCCCTCATTTTGCCACCACTATGTTCTTTCGGATTCACTTAGTCCAAATGAATTTACAAAACTTAACTTAATGAGTTTCATACTTTCATTTAGATGGTGGAAAATCTCGTTAGTAACCCTAGCTTACCTCCTCTAAAGGATTCCCGATCATCCGATAGAAACATCTTAATTTAGTTGTTATTTTTCTTGTTTTGTATGTGATTAAATTTATAGTTGTCTTATATTTTGACTATTGTGGTAGTGAATTTTATCTTGTTTAATTTCTAGTTATGGTTTCAGTTTCGACATGCAGGGTGACTTTAAGCATGCAAGCAAGAAACAAGAGGTACGAAAAAGTAAATGCAATAACTTAAAAGCGTACCTGTAGATTTTTCTCGCTCCTCCACCTGAATAGTTAGCTTTGACAACATGTATATAATTTTGCAAGGAATTTAAATCATATAAGTAGATGAAGAAATAACTACCAAACCCCAAGTCATGAATTTATTGATCTTAGTGCATAATTTTAGAACAAAATATAGCAAGTTCAATTTACCTTTCAAAATATCCAAGAGATTTCAAAAAGCTCAAGGCATGACCCTAAACCACTTTGAAGATTTCTTGAAATATTTCAAGTTTATTTAGAACTTATTATAGTGTTCTATTGATCATCTAAGGTTAAGCGAAAGTTATCCTATTGCTCAAGGAAACATGACATTCTATTTATCCGAGGGCTATGACACTCCACTAATACTTTGATACTTCATTTAAGAGTTATGTGGGTGCAGGTTTGAGTCATAAAAGATTGTGGTGCCCACAATTACAGTCAGGCTTGTAGTATTTAAAGATGTTAATTATCATACATATTATCTCCTAAGTCCAATCAATTGAGTTTAGACATCAAACCTAGGTCACTACTAAGCCCTTAATAATCATAATGGCAGAAATTGATGGTGATTAAAATTTTGGTTTAAGTGACATATATTCTTATTAAAAGATCACATCATCACCAATTGTAGGCCTAAGATAAGTAAATAATCATCTTCCCAGCTTAATCCCATTATTTAAGAATCATTTGATCTTAATTGACTTCCAAGTCATGATGATTAAGGAAGTTAGGAATTTTTTTCATGTTATAGAAAAGGTGGCAAGTGAGTTTCTACCTTTTAATCCCATTATACTTTAATCATCTAAACATGTTCATTAGGATCAAAATTACCCATTTTCTCTTTGCTAACCTTAAATTTTGATTAAGGCACCAAAATCTAAAATTACCCCTTTGCCTTTGGGGCTCTTCACCTCATAGCTCATTAATCAAAATTCAAATGACTTTGAAAAATTAGAATGCCCTATCCATGGGTCAATTAAAACATGAGAGGAGAAAATGTGGATTTTCAAAACCTAATTTAATTTAAATAATTATTTAAATTTAAAAGTTAGTATTTTCAAAGTTGATTTTACTTAACTATCCAAAATAAAGTTTTTATTTATGAGAAAATCACTAAAGTTCCCCTTAGGTCAGAGAAACACTTAGACAAAATTTCATGATTTTTTGAATTAAATTTTTATTTTTATTATTTAATTATTAACAAATTTCAATGATTTAATTAAATGGAAAATAATATTTTAATTATAAAAAATATT
>NW_018252109.1:3971-13691 GCF_001263595.1 Phalaenopsis equestris | reverse complement strand
AAAGTATTTTCAAAATAAGGTTAAATATGGCTATGAACCCTTAAATTAAGGATCCATCAGTCCATAGCTCACCTAGGTGGCTTAGGTGGGTTTAGTCTGGTCAATAGTGTCCAAAATCCCAAAATCTGGTTGTGGTGACATTAATTTGGGCACTTTGGTATGGCTAAGTCAATTTTGGTGAAGTGGTTCAATTTAGGTCAAATTGTCTTAAAGTTGGGTTTTGGTTAGGTTATCCATGACATTAAGCCCAATTAATTGATCAATTTTGTGTAGGTGATTTTCATGAGAGGTTTAGAGAAGAATTGGAGTGGTTTTGAATTGATTTGGTGGGTCAATTTCAAGAAATTTGGGCATTTAGTGAATTTGGGGAAGTTGGGTTAGACTTGGGTATAGGTAGGGCTAGGATTGGGCTAAGTCCAAGTTGATGGTTCAAAATGGTCTTGGGTAATGTCATGAAGAGTTAGCAACATTAATTGGGTGCTAATTTTGGGGTTAGGACATTCAATTTGGTGGGATTTGGGCACATGGCTAAATTGGGGCAAATTTTGGGATTTTAGATTTGGGTTGAAATCAAGTAAAATTGAAGCTTAAGAAAGGCCAATTAAGGGCTTAATTTGATTATTCATAATTTTAGGAAGAGTTTTGGATCCAAATTGAGGAAATTGAGTGGGCTATGGGGTTCAATTGAGTGAGATTGGATCATATGGTCAAAATTGGGGGGTTTGGTCTGGATCAAAATTGAGCTCAAAGCATGGGTCAATTAAGCTTGAATTTGGTTTGAAATGATAATATTCATGATGAATTTGAGCTTATAATTTAAATTGGGGAAAATTGAGATGAAATTGATTGACATTTAGGGTGGATTGGGAGAAATTGGGCTTTTCAAGTTAATTTGGGGCTTTTGGTCAAAATGGTCAAATTGGCCAAACCGGGTTTATATGAAGGGTAAAAATTGGTTTTGGAGACATTTGAGATGATTTTAGTGTTTTTGGGAAAGTTTGGGACACTAAGGGCATTTTTGTAATTTTGGGCAAATTTGGGGGTATTTTGGTGATTTTGAAAATTATGGGAGTTTTGGGAAATTTGGGTAGTTTCAAATGGTTTGAGTTGATTCTTGAATAGACTTGGGTAGTTTGAGTAATTTTGTGAATTTTGGTCAAATTTAAGGTTTATGGGTAAAAGGCTAAGTTTATTACTTAGGTAAAAATTGGATTGCCAACCACACAATTTGAGCCATTGACCAATGAAATCCTCTACTTTGGCTCCTTCATGTACTGGTCTAAGCTAGACTTTAGCCTAGAGCTAGTGGGTCTAGGGGACCATATACATGAGTCTCCCAAAGGGTCAAGGGGTCAAAGCCAACAAGTTTGGATTTGGGTTTTTAAGTGGGATGTCAGTGAAAGTGAGTGTATCTGAGTGTAAGTGTTCTAGACCAACACCCAGAGTCAACCCTAAGGCCCAATAGTTCTATGGGGATGCCCCTTGAGCTTTGCCATATTGACCCCACCTACTAAGTGTTAGAGGTTAGGACTAACATGCGGAACTTCAAGTTAAGCAAAAGAAGGTTTAAAATTTCTAATGGTTAGAGTTTCTTTTCTAGTCCTATAGAAATAGTCAACAGGAAAGTCCTATGGCTAGATCCTAGGCTACTAAAGAGAAAAATAGACCTCAACCAATAGTGAGGTCAATAAATGGACTCTCAATAGGTGTGGTGTGTTGGACAAGCACACCACATGTATTGGCGTTGACCAACGAGATCAACAAAACCAACATAAACTTCTAAGTCAACAGACCTAAAATGAAGTGTAGAATTGTGTGACAATTGTTTCTGCTGGGGAGTATTAGATACTCTCGTTGGGGAAAAGAAAATAGATTGGTGGCAATCGGGGCTCATCGTTCACGGTGGCCGCCAATTCTCATTCGTGCCCACATGTCGTCGTGTCTATTGTTGATAAGGATGTTGGAGTCACCACTCCATTTATCTATCTTATTGCTTTAATTTCCAATTTACCTTAATCTTTTGGATCAAGTAAAAGATCCTCAAGTATTAAGGAAATTAGGGAAAAAGGGGAAGGTTAAATGATAGTAAACAAGAGAAATGTTGGGTGGTAAACTTATAGGGAAGACTCTAGAATGTCAAAATCACATATAAGGAAAACCACATAAATGGTCTGATAACCAGAGATTTAGGTTGATCACCTATTCTAAATTTTTTAATTTTCTTATAGGAGCAAGCTCTTATAGTTCATTACATCATAGGCAATTCTAGATTTACTTAAGAAAATTCCTGATTCTCGTTAATACTCGTTCTTTTAATAAATTTCAAGGTCAAGGAAAGAAACATCAAATGTTTTATTCCTAGGGTGTAAGATTTCTAAGAATCTGATTCTCCTTTAAAGGTTTTGTTTTGTCCATGTCATGTCATGTCGTTTTATTTTTGTTTTGTTCTTTTTTCTGTCATGTCGTGTCATTTTAATTTTGTTTATGTTTTTTTCATGACATGTCATTTTTGTTTATTTCGTTTTATTTTATTTTTTTTTGTTTTTATCTGGTTTTGTTATCTTGAAATTCCACTTTCAAATGTCATCCTACAAAACAGAGTTAGCGCATCTTATAACATGTAAAGGAAATCTAGAGTGAAAGTTTGTTTTCATGTCTTCAGTAATACTGCAAAAGAGAACACGATTAACATAAAATCATGTTGTCAGATTTATCAATTTTAGTTGGTCATTTAATTGGTTGAATAATTTTTAAACAACCCGGTCAAGATGTCTATGGCTCCATCATCCCGGGGCCATGAAGTATTCGGATTTACTTAGTCCAAAAGGTGTTTAAACCAGGACCGGAAAATTCTTGTCAGCAAATATAGATTTTTTCATCCAAGAAATCTTTGTAATTCTTAAAACAGATGTTTAAGTTGTGTTTTAATGTCTTTTAAGATGAATTTTATGTCATTTATGTCGGTGAGTTAGATTTTTATGATACCATTTGTTTTAGGTCATTAGACCTGAGAGAGTTTAATTAAAACCTAAGATGTCGGTGAAACTGAAGATGATTCAGGTTCAATGTAGGTAAAACCAAGAGTTTTAAGTTCAATGTGGATACGACTTAAGATGTTTTAGGTTCAGTATAGGTAGAACCTAAAGATTAGAAAAGGTTTAAGTCCAATGTAATTAGGACTTAAGATGTTTTAGGTTCATTGTAGGTAGAACCTAAGGGTTTAATTAATTTAAGTCCAATGTAGTTAGGACTTAAGGTATTTAGGTTCAATGTAGGTAGAACCTAAGAGTTGAATTGATTTTAAGTCCAACGTGGTTAGGACATAAGGTAATTTGGTTCGATGTAGGTAGAACCTAAGAGTTGAATTGGTTTTAAGTCCAACGTGGTTAGGACATAAGGTAATTTGGTTCGATGTAGGTAGAACCTAAGAGTTGAATTGATTTTAAGTCCAACGTGGTTAGGACATAAGGTAATTTGGTTCGATGTAGGTAGAACCTAAGAGTTGAATTGATTTTAAGTCCAACGTGGTTAGGACATAAGGTAATTTGGTTCGATGTAGGTAGAACCTAAGAGTTGAATTGATTTTAAGTCCAACGTGGTTAGGACATAAGGTAATTTGGTTCGATGTAGGTAGAACCTAAGAGTTGAATTGGTTTTAAGTCCAATGTAGTTAGGACTTAAGGTTATTTAGGCTCAATATATGTTGAATCTAGAGTTTGATTGACTTAGATTCAGTTTGACTTAGATTCAGGTTGGGTTGAACCTAAGTTATAGGTTTGACTTAAGTCCAATATGGGTTGAACTTAATTTTAAAGTTAATTTGGGTTCAAGTTAGGTTGAACTTACTGTTTGGGTTAAATTGAGTTCAAGTTAGGTTAACCTCTAATTATGTTTTAGTTAAGTTAGGTTCAATGTGGGTTGAACCTAATGTTTCAGTTAAATTGAGTTCAAGTTAGGTTAAATTCAAGTTAAATTTTGGTTAAGTTAGGTTCAATATGGGTTGAACCTAATGTTTGGGTTAACTTGAGTTTAAGTTAGGTTGAACTCAAATGAAGTTTTGGTTAAGTTAGGTTCAATGTGGGTTGAACCTAATGTTTGGGTTATCTTGAGTTCAAGTAAGGTTAAACTAGAGTTAGGTTTTCTTTGGGTTGATTAAATCTATTTATGGTTAGGCCTAATTTTGGAAAGGTTTAATTGATTAATTTGACTCAAAATGGGTTAAGTCTAATTAGGTTAAGGTTAATTAAACCTAATTTAGGTAGGGTTTAATTTATTATTTAGACTCAATATGGGTTAAGTCTAATTAGGTTAAGGTTAATTAAATCTAATTTAGTTAAGGTTTAATTAATTAAGTAGACTTAAAATGGGTTAAGTCTAATTGGGTTTAAAGTTAATTAATCCTAATTTAGGTAAGGTTTAATTGATTAATTAGACTTAATATGGGTCAAGACCAATTGGGTTTAAAGGTTAATTAAACCTAATTTGCGTAAGGTTTAATTTATTAATTAGACTTAATATGGGTTAACTCTAATTGGGTTTAAGGTTAATTAAACCTAATTTTGGTAAGGTTTAATTGATTAACTAAACTTAATATGGGTTAAGTCTAATTAGGTTTCAGGTTAATTAAACCTGATTTTGGTAAGGTTTAATTGATTAATTAGACTTAATATGGGTTAACTCTAATTAGGTTAAGGTTAATTAAACCTAATTTAGGTAAGGTTTAATTGATTAATTAGACTTAATATGGGTGACGTCTAATTGGGTTTAAGGTTAATTAAACCTAATTTTGTTAAGGTTTAATTGTTTAATTAAACTTAATATGGATTAAGTCTATTTAGGTTAAGGTTAATTAAACCTAATTTAGGTAAGGTTTAATTGATTAATTACACTTAGTATGGGTTAAGTCTAATTGGGTTTAAGGTTAATTAAACCTAATTTATGTAAGATTTAATTGATTAATTAGGTCTAATAAGGGTTAGGCCTAATTAAGATTTGTAGAGTTAAACCTAATGCAGTTAAGCTCTAACTAAAGTTTAATTAGGTCTAAATGTGGTTTAGGACTAATTAGGGTTTGTTAAGTTAAACCAAATGTAGTTAAGGTTTTAACTATATTTAATTAGGTTTAAACGTGGTTGAAACCTAATTAGGTTTGTATTAAGTTAAACCTAATGTAGTTACGATTTAACAAGGTTTAATTAGGTCTAAATGAGGTTTAGACTTAATTAAGGTTTGATATTGTATCATAACCTAAATTAATCAAGATTTAATGAGTTAATTATATCTAATGTCTAATTGGGTTTAAAGTTAATTAAAACTAATTTAGGGAAGGTTTAATTTATTAATTAGACTAAATAAGGGTTAAGTCTAAAACTAATTTAGGAAAGGTTTAATTGATTAATTAGACTTAATAAGTCTAATTGTGTTCAAAGGTTAATTAAACCTAATTTAGGTAAGGTTTAATTGATTAATTAAACTTAATATGGGTTAAGTCTTATTGGGTTTAAAGGTTTAATTAAACCTAATTTAGATAAGGTTTAATTGATTAATTAGACTTATTATGGGTTAAGTTTAATTGGGTATAAACATTAATTAAACCTAATTTAGATAAGGTTTAATTTATTAATTAGACTTAATATGGGTTAACTCTAATTGGGTTTAAGGTTAATTAAACCTAATTTTTGTAAGGTTTAATTGATTAATTAGACTTAATGTGGGATAAGTCTAATTGGGTTTCTAATTAAACCAAATTTTGTTAAGGATTAATTGATTAATTAGACATAATACGGGTTATGTTTAATTGGGTTTAAAGGTTAGTTAAACCTAATTTTGGTAAGGTTTAATTAATTAATTAGACTTAGTATTGATGACGTCTAATTGGGTTTAAGGTTAATTAAACCTAATTTTGTTAAGGTTTAATTGTTTAATTAAACTTAATATGGATTAAGTCTATTTAGGTTAAGGTTAATTAAACCTAATTTAGGTAAGGTTTAATTGATTAATTACACTTAGTATGGGTTAAGTCTAATTGGGTTTAAGGTTAATTAAACCTAATTTATGTAAGATTTAATTGATTAAATAGGTCTAATAAGGGTTAGGCCTAATTAAGATTTGTAGAGTTAAACCTAATGCAGTTAAGCTCTAACTAAAGTTTAATTAGGTCTAAATCTTGTTTAGGACTAATTAGGGTTTGTTAAGTTAAACCAAATGTAGTTAAGGTTTTAACTATATTTAATTAGGTTTAAATGTGGTTGAAACCTAATTAGGTTTGTATTATGTTAAACCTAATGTATTTACGATTTAAGAAGGTTTAATTAGGTCTAAATGAGGTTTAGATTTAATTAAGGTTTGATATTGTATCATAACCTAATTTAATCAAGATTTAATAAGTTAATTAAGTCTAATGATGTTTTTTAAACCTAATTAAAGTTTGATTTTGTATTAAACCTAATTTAATTAAGATTTAATGGGTTAATTAAGTCTAAGGATGTCTTTTAGACCTAATTAAACTTTAATTTTGTATTAAACCTAACTTAATTAAGGTTTAATGGGTTAATTAAGTCTAATGATGCCTTTTATTAAACCTAATTTAATTAAGGTTTAATTTGTTAATTAAGTCTAATGATGTCATTTAGATCTAATAAAAGTTTGATTGTATATAAAACCTAATTTAATTAAGGTTTAATGGGTTAATTAAGTCTAATGATGACTTCTAGACATAATTAAAGTTTGATTTTGTATTAAACCTAATTTAATTAAGGTTTAAAGGGTTAATTATGTCTAATGATGTCTTTTAGACAAAAAAAATAGAATTTTTTATTGAGTAATCTTTTTATGCTGAAAGTAGGAAGGTTGAAGGTGGTGGATCTTGAAGATGCAACTTAAAGTGGATAGAATTTTAAATATTATCAATATTAATCGTATTTTGGAATTGAGGTTGGTGGGAAGAAGCCTGACAAGGTGCTATTTATTTCTTTATTGGGTTTAATGGGTTAATTATGTCTAATGATGTCTTTTAATCCTAATTAAAGTTTCATTTGAGTCTATTTTGAGTTAGACTCAATATTGACTTAGTCCATGATGAAATGAACTAGGTGTGGTGAGAGGAGGATTTTTAGGGTTTAAAATATTAATTTAAATTTAATTAAAGTTTAATGGGTTAATTAAGTCTAATGATGTCTTTTAGACCTAATTAAAGTTTGATTTTAATCTATTTTGAGTTGGACTCAATATTGACTTAGTCCATGATGAAATGAGCTAAGTATGGTGAGGAGAGGATTTTTAGGGTTTAAAGTATTAATTTAAAATTAATAAATTTTAACCCTAATGTAAAATTTTAAATTGTCTAATAATTTGAGAATTGTCATTTTAATGTTATTGTCTATCACCTTAATTTTCCTATCCATTTTCCAATTTTGTTCTCCTTAATTTTCATTTTTTATAATTATTGTTAAAAATAATTACAAAGTGTCTTGAAAATTAGGAAATCATGTCTTACAGGATTTTTCTAGCCTAGGACAAATCAAGGAGAATTCATAAGGGCCTAGAGAAAAATCCCTAAAAGTTTCAAAATTTTAAAAAATAAAGATTTTTCCCTAAAAGTTCCAAAATTTTTGAAACTATAATTAATTTTTAAAATTTAAATTACTCCAAAGAGTAATTATTTAATTAAAAATTAAATATAATTAATTAAATTCTAATTTTATGTTCAAACTATTCTACTCATAATCCTAAGTTCAAAGGTATTTTTGTTTTATTTTTGTGGTTTTTGTGTGTCAAGATATGAATTTTCAAAGTTTTATGTATTTAATTACATAAGAAAATAAGTATTTTCTTACTTAACTGACATGGCGCCAGCTAGATCATTGGACACATCGAAATCCAACGCGGCATCATTTTATTGGCTAGGGAATCCACGCAGACTTAGACGAGGCCCCTCGGTTTTACTGTCCGAAGTCATCTCCGCCATCCATTTCTGATACACAGAAATGGACGTCATCAGTTCATCTCCCGAAGGGAGTTGAATCAAAAGTCATCCATTAATTTTGATCAAGATCTCTCTGGATCGTTGACTAAAACTAATTTTGTTTGTTTTCAGAGGATCATATCCTCTATTAGAAGATCCATACGGTTAACATGTTATGGATTGTTACTTCACTTCACAATGTGTGGAATCTAAGCCGAAATTAAGTTTTTAGCCCATACCTTAGCCACAGTTGATGAAGCTTCAATCTGATTGCTTCTGAAGCTTTACCTGGTAGTCAGCAAGCTTGTCCTTGCTCCAATTTAAGTTAAAATTGGCTCTATGTAAGAGTTCAATGAAATGGTGAACTTGGTTTCACTGAACTCTATTATACAGGCTATGGGAGAGGATGATTTCAATTGGAAACTTCTCCTTAGAGCTTAGGGATGGATTTGGAGTGATCAATTTAAAGTTTTAGAGAGTTCAATTTCAAACTCAAAAATTGTCCTATTTTTGTGGAGTGAAATTGGAAGAGAGCAGTAAAAGCTAGGGGCTAAAATGATAGGGGTTCAAGGATGATTTTATCTCTAAAATGTCTGAGGAATTAGACAGTATTTGGATGTCTTTTTTTTAAGTGCTTTTCGGGCTAGCCTACTTATAAGCTTAGATTGGCTTGGGGAAAGCTATATCAGGCTCATAATGTCTTGGGGATAATATTTCGGTTAAGAATTATCCAGGGATGAGTTTTACCAAGCTTTCCATGATGAGTCTTCATTTAATGTATTGGATTGGGTTAAATTTTTTGCTCTTTTTCATTGGGTAAAAAGTAAAGTTAAAGGTGACTTGAAGATAGGCTGATCAATCTTCATCCACCTCAGCTGACATGTCACCAAAATTTCATGAAATAGTGACACAAAGGCTTCCTTACACTTACTACATGGCTTGGTCATGACAACCCTTATCTAGGTTTGGATAAAGCTTGAATTGACTCATTTTTTTATTGGAGGAAGAAGGTGGTGGATGATGAGTTCATCACCTCTTCATTTCACAATCCATGAATGAATGACACATAAGTTCCTCCCTTCATAATTACCCTATGATGATTTTTATCATTTGTCAAGGATGATGTGTCATGGGTTATAATATGTCTTATGGGTCATGAATGACCTATTAGATGACCCTTCATGTGTTCAATTTAATTTTGAGGATTGTTTATGGATTTTAGATGTTATTTAACTTAGGGTTAATTCTCATAAATCCATTTTTTAGTTAATTATGTAATTAATCATAAATGTAGGAAATTATAATATTAACCCATAAATTGGTCAGAATGATTTTTGGTTTTGACCATTTGACCAATTTCACCAATTTGGTTCAAAACTAAATATTTTGACCAAAGTTGACCAGGTTGACTATATTTGAACAGAGTTGATTAGGTTGACCATAGTTGACCCATTTAGGTGCAGAGTTGACCAATATGACTTTTCTAACCTTATCATGGTTAGGTTAGTCATGGGGTATATGTGTTGGTCATTAGGTCATAGATTGACAATTTTGACCAAGTTGACTATGGTTGACCAGGGTTGACCAGTTTTGACCATAGTTGACAAATGTAGGTCCAGGGTTGACTATGATGACTCACTTGACCATGTCATGGTTAGTTTAGTCATGAGGGTCTTGGGGGTATGACTTGGGTTTGACCAGGGTTGACCAAGGTTGACCAAAACTGACCAAAATGGTCAAATTGACCATATGGTGTT
>NW_018252109.1:0-1404 GCF_001263595.1 Phalaenopsis equestris | reverse complement strand
TTATTTCCAATAGTTAGGGATAAGTAGATGTCATAATCCATTTAAGGAGGTCTTATACTACAGCCTAGAGATGTCAAATGTCAATGTCTATCAATTTTGAGAAGGAATGTTATACGACTTACATCCTACCTCAAAGGAATAACTACTGGAAAGCTAAAGGTCCTTATCTGGAAGGTCTTTACTTCCAATAGTTAGGGATAAGTAGATGCCCTAATCCATTTAAGGAGGTCTTATACTACAACCTAAGGATGTCAAATATCAATTTCTGTCAATTTTGAGAAGGAATGCTATAAGACTTACATCCTATCTCAAAGGAAAAACTACTGGAAAACCAAAGCTCCTTATCAGGAAGGTCATTATTTCCAATAGTTAGGGATAAGTAGATGACATAATCCATTTAAGGAGGTCTTATACTACAACCTAGAGATGTCAATATGTCAATGTATGTCAATTTTGAGAAGGAATGCTATACGACTTACATCCTATCTCAAAGGAATAACTACTGGAAAGGCAAACTCCTTATCAGGAAGGTCTTTATTTCCAATAGTTTGGGATAAGTAGATGCCATAATCCATTTAAGGAGGTCTTATACTACTTTTCAATATGTCAATATGTCTATCTTAGGAAGGAATTCTAGGAGACTTATATCCCATCCCATAAGAAAAGCTAAAGGAAAGCCAATGTCGGGAGGGTCTTACATCCAATAACAGAGAAGTATGTGTAGAAAAACACAGAGTTGACTGATTTGTTTTGAATTCTTAACGTTTTTTGGGCTTAAATCTTCCGAAGGAGATTATTTTTTTTTATTGTCCATGTTTTTCATTTAGTTTATGTGAAGGTTGAGAATCAATTTTATGTTGTTTGGTGAAGTTTTGTTGATGTCATCATTTTTTTGTCATTTGTTTCCCACTTTACAAACGGGTTCATTATGTTTTTTATGTCGCATAATATTTTTTAAATACTACCCATTGGTTATGGTAAAACTCTTTGACAATCAATCAACTGAAAGAATCAGTCTGAATGTCCTTGGGCCCTCTCACTATTTTTTTCATGGTTGTTTAGATTGTCTTTCAGAAATGATTTTGATGCTCGTGAATTTCAATTTGCTAATAACTCTATCTTTTACCTTAGTTCCCTCTTTCTGGGTCTAGGTAGATTTCATAATTTTGATTATATGATCAAAATTTTATTATTTCGTAAAGATATGTCTGAGCCAATTAATAGCCGGCCAAAAGGCAAGATGACTTAATTTTTCCCCTAAATATAATATCGAGAGAATTTTTTTAAGTCAGTTTCTCAAGTTTTATTAATTAGGGGAGAGTTTGGACACCAATTTTTTATTTCATGCTCACTTCAAGCTTCTTCTCATAGAATTACTATATATGGTAGAGCATATTTTAAAGA
>NW_018252108.1:0-226 GCF_001263595.1 Phalaenopsis equestris | reverse complement strand
TAACACTGGAAAGGAATTTAAAGTTAATGGGCATCATCTGAAACATTACTATGTAGGGCACATACCTCAATTTAATGAAGTTTTAATGTTAAATCTACCCAACTAAACAAATGGTGTGTCGGGCTGCGACGTTAAACCAAGCGCTTTGTGGGAGACAACCCGTACATATATGTCTATCTATTACTATTTTGTTTGATAAGTACCTTATATATTATTAGATAATAAT
>NW_018252107.1:98340-100924 GCF_001263595.1 Phalaenopsis equestris | reverse complement strand
GGCAAACCCCACACCAAAAATAGTGCCGACACGACCTCAAAATGAGGAGGGAATCCGAATTTAGGTACTGACCCTGATCCCTTAAATGGGAATTGAAATTTAAGTATCAATCCCAAAAAACAGAATCAGAATTAATGTACCGAACTCGAAAGGAGGGAATCATAATTTAGGTACTGACCCCAAAATTGGTATTGAAATTTAAGTATCAATCTCAGAAAGAGAGTCAGAATTTAGGTACCGACCTTAAAGGGAGGGAATCAGAATTTAGGTATTGATCTTGAAAGATATAAATCAGAATTTAGGTACTAATTCTGAAATGAGAATTGAAATTTAGGTATCAATCTAAGAAAGAGAGTCAGAACTTAGGTATTGACCTCAAAGGGAGGGAATCAGAATTTAGGTATTGACCTCGAGATGAGAATTAAAATTTAGGTATCAATCTCAGAAAGAGAGTCGAAATTTAGGTAACGACCTCGAAAGATATGAATCAGAATTTAGTTATTGATCCTAAAATGAGAATTGAAATTTAGGTATCAATCTCAAAAAGAGAGTTGAAATTTAGGTACCGACCTCGAAGGGAGGGAATCATAATTTAGGTACTCTTAGGTACTGATCCTACAATGGGATTTGAAATTTAGGTATCAATCTCAGAAAGAGAGTCAGAATTTAAGTACCGACCTTGAAAGATATGAGAGTCAAAATTTAGGTATCAACCTCAAACGATAGGAATCAAAATTTTGGTACTAATTCAAAAGGAGAATTAAAATTTAGGTATCAATCTCAGAAGGAGAGTCGTAATTTAGGTACCAACCTTGAAAGATAGGAATCAGAGTTTAGGTACTGATCCCAAAATGAGAATTAAAATTTAGTTATCAATTTCAGAAAGAAAGCCGGAATTTAGGTACCGACCTCGAAAGATATGAATTAAAATTTAGGTACTGACCCCTAGATGGGAATTGAAATTTAGGTATCAATCCCTAAAAGAGAGTCGGAATTTAGGTATCGACCTCGAAAGATAGGAATCTGAATTTAGGTACTGATCTCAAGAACAACATGAAAGCAGTGTACATAATTTGTGGAGTTGAATTCATAGATATGTGACATGTGATAAGGTTGACATTAGAGAAGAAAAAAAATTGTGAAACTTTGTGAGATTTTGTGCACAATGTGAAATTCTGCGGGGATGTGAAGAAAGATAGTGCAGACAAGGATAGTCGTGTTGCGCGAGCAAAGAGTAAGAGACATAGAAATCGAGAGAAACAACAACAACTCAACAGGCAACAGGTTTATTTTCTTTTCTTGTTGTATTTATCACATTTAATTATCAAAATATATTTTCAAAATTCAATTTTTATTGGTTGATTTTTCAAAAGAGTATTTTATTTAAACTTTTATTATTATCAAATTTTTATTGTTTTGTTCTTTGTTCATCGTAGCTCGTAACCAACGCATGGTTCTGGGGCTCTTGATCCATCGCACAAAAAAGGAAATTCAAGAAACAGACTAAAATCTAAAAGCAATTTTATTAATATGCTTCAAACAGGTGTTATAGATTGAACATAGGCCGAAGCATCGAAAGGTACAACATGCTGAACAAGTCAAAAGTATATCTGAAACATCTCATGCTGCCAACATATCATAAGCTGAACATATCTGATACATATATCATCATATCTGCTGCACCAAAACACGATACAGAAAGGTATCCACTGACTGTCCTTCTTCGGTGGGGTGAGTTCCTAATCGAGCTGACCTACTAAGCCACGCTCCAGGATAAGAGTTCCTTTTACGTGTACTTAGAGATGCAACCCTCTCATAGCTCGTAAGGTTGTTGTTCCTCTAACTCCGAATCTGGTCGAAATTCATATGACATCTTGTTGCTATCCATCCTTCTGAAAGTTATAGACACTCTGCGGTGTCATACCCCTGGAATGTAGTGTATGGCTAGGTCCTCTCCTTTTCCCTTGAGAATCAATACTGAACATAATGGTAGCGGAATTTCCATGGATTCTCTGAACTCCTCGTGGCCAATGACATCTATTTCTTTGCCGAACAAAATTTTGCTTTTGCTCATGAAGGAGATCATGCAAAAAGGTCTCACAAAATCATGATGGTCTATATGTGGGGGAATGCAATGACCTTCTGTTGACCTCACTTTTGGTTGAGGTCTAGAAATTTCTTTAGTAGCTTAGGTCTAGCCATAGGACTTTCCTACTGACTAGTCTTAGAAAACTAGAAAAGGTACCCTCACCATTAGAAACTCAAAAACTCATCTCTTTACTCAACTTGAAGTTCCACATATTGGTCCTAACCTCTAGCACTTAGTAGGTAAGATCATTATGAGGGAACTCAAGGAGAGTTTCTGTAGGGCTACTTGACCTTAGGATTGACCCTGGGTGTTGATTTGGAGCGAAGGTACACCATACCCTCACCATACCCTCACAATACCCTAGTTAAGACCAATACATGGGGACCCAAAATAGAGATTTCATTGGTTCATGACTCATTCAAAATGGTTCTCTACCCAATTGCACTTGAAATGCCCAACTTGGCCTTTTGCCCCTAGGCACCTCCAAATTACCTA
>NW_018252107.1:96601-96889 GCF_001263595.1 Phalaenopsis equestris | reverse complement strand
AACATTTTAAAAAAATAATCATCAAAATCCATTAAGAAATGAGAGAGATATTAAGATTTTAAAATGGACGACTCTCGGTTAAGGCCATCGGGGACGAGGAACGAATGTCGTCCATCTTCGCGTGTATTGAATGGACGACGGAGATCAAGCCGGATGTTTATCCGGGACGATACAGCGGGACGCGTGGCAGCTAACTCGGAAGGCGGTGTCGAATAAGAGCGCGCCGCGTGGCTTTTCGACGGATCCAAGGATCCAGTCAGCCCGCGGGTTGCCTACATAAATAGGCAA
>NW_018252107.1:95710-96487 GCF_001263595.1 Phalaenopsis equestris | reverse complement strand
GGAGATTCATGTGGAATTATTTTCACATTAATTTGATGCATAAATTATTTTTAAAAAATGAATAAAGGTTAGGGGTTTTTCAATTCTCCATTCATATAAGATTATCACCTTGACCCCAAATTTTTATATGTTGTAGCCTCTATCTAGGTGCACAATTTGAGTATTTTTCTAAAGACATAGAAGATCTCTAGACAGAGATCTTTATTTTCTAAGTTTTTATGCATTTTCTATTCAAATAATTATAGAAAATTGTATGTGGCTTAGAAAATTCTACAAAAATTCATATAAGTTTTCTATGGTCAAAGTAGTCTTAACAAATAATTTCATAATTTTTAAAATTTAAAACATTACTATTTTGAGCAAACTCTAATTTGCTTAAAACATTTAATTTGTAACACACAGAGATCAAAATCACTTCATTTTTGTTCTCCACTGTGGCTCATAACTTAGAGAATTCATAAGTCAGAGAATTCACCATAAAAATTTCAAAGGATTTTGAGATCATTTAATATTTTTAATTGGTTTTTAAAGATCATTATTAAAATTAACACTTAAGTGATTTTTAAAAATCAAAATATAACTCAAAAAATTATCAAACTTAGTTTTTTGAGTTCTCTGATATTAGGGGGATTTAATAAAGATAAAAATACATTTAATAAAAACTTAATTTTTTAGGTTATTTTTAATTAAAAATAATAAAAAATAATAATAAAAAAATCATAAAATATTAAACTTTAAATTATTTCCTAAACACTTAAGAATCATTAGAATATTTTT
>NW_018252107.1:90694-94236 GCF_001263595.1 Phalaenopsis equestris | reverse complement strand
CTCTATTGGAAGATCGGGAACCCCTCGGAGGAGGTAACCTACGGTTGCTAACGAGGCTTCCCACGGTCTAAATGAAATTATGGAACTCATTAAGTTGAGTTTAGTAAATTCATTTGGACTAAGTGATTCCAATAGAAAATAGTGGTGCCGGGACGACGGAACCGTGGGATCTTGACCGGTGTCGCTTTAATCAACTTTAATATGCCCATAATAAAATTTAAAGAACTTTAACCATAGGGTCACTTGATTTGAAATTATAACCAAATGACCCTACTAGAAAACTTGAACTCTGCTACAAGGAGCCTGGAGCTTACATGGTGGGCAGCAAGAGGATCTACAACAACATATCCTTCCTTAGGTTTAAAACAACAAAGCCATAGGAATTCGATGTTGTTTGCCTAGTGCAACATAAATCCTCAAACACATCTTTTAGGCCTTTGTACAATCCTGTTGTACAATCTAAGCCCTAACTCACCTTAGGATTCCGAGGTAGTCATTTGTCACGACTTAAATCCTCACATCTTCAAGGTTATTTGTGTTGATTACTTTACACATTACCATTTGAACTCCTTGAAGATACTTTTTCTTGACTTTTATCGAGAGTATTCTTAGGTAACTTTTGTTACCTAAGATGTAATTAACTATAGGGGCTTGCCCTTATAGGAAGCTTTTCCCGAACCCAACATAATATAAACCCTATTTATATTATGCTCCTTGAAGATAATTTTTCTTGACTTTTATCGAGAGTATTCATAGATAACTTCAGTTATCTATGATGTAATTAACTATAGGGGCTTGCCCTTATAGGAAGCTTTTCCCGAACCCAGCATAATATAAACCCTATTTAATTCCTTATATTAAATAAGGGAACTTGTCGGCCAATACATTGGTTTCGCAGACCAAACGGATGTCATAACTTTCCTTAGTTTATTTGATCGATCCTCACCCTCAATTCTTGTGTTCATCCTTCGGGATAGATACAGGATTTGCGGTAAAGCGCTTTTTCATCTAAACTATGAAAATTATGGGGTCAGTTTGACTTTATCTTTTTCAAAACTAAAATTTTTTAAAAAAATGTCCTTCCGAAGCGGGCAATGGGATTTCAATTCCGATGACTGACAGCTTCTTACGGGCAAACCCCACACCAAACATAGTGCCGACACCTTCATTGTAGATATTGATGATACAACTGTTGTGAACACAATCGGCTGGAAGTATGCTTCACCTAACCATCCTCTTAATCATCCACTTTGTTATAGGAGATAACGTATCCATCTCATCATGTCTTAAAATCCCCAGGGGATTTCCTTATCTATCTTTGGTAAAATTATAATAGCAACCACATTGGATGACGATTCTGCCTTTTCTATGCATCCATTTTCACGGTTCAGAATAGGTCCTTTTCATCAGAAGACTAGCTCGAACCCACCCTGTCTCTTAGGTCGAATATGTAGTCGAGAATGCTCCTTTCTTCACTTTTAGAGAAAACTCTGGTGTACAACTCTAGGCCTTCTAGTATATTGACAAGCCTTCCTTGAACTTCTTCATAAAATTTAAATTCTCTTTTCTTTTCTTTACTCATTTTGTCTAATTCTACCGTGGTAACCATCAGCGGCTGTCAAGGACGCTCCCTCATTTCAATATTAGCAGGAATCCATGCTTGTGTTGTTTCTATATCCAGCGGAATATATGATTCCCCTATTAAGTGATCGGTGATCTGAAATCTGCTATTGGTGGATGTATACTCTTCTAAAGTGTTGTAACGCTCTAGGTGGAGGAAGTTGCAGTTTGGGCATTCCACAAACACCCCTGTAGCTGGTATTTGTTTGGGAATCTCGACATTGCATGTTGGGCAACCCGCGCAAAGATGATTTGAAACTTCTGGTAGCATCATCTCTGTAGTGAACTCAGACTCATCCTCTATGGCGGGCAAGCTGGAGGAAGTCTCTCTCATGCATGGATCATAGATCTTCCCCTCAGAAATCGGGGTAAGCAAGTTTTCTGCCTCAATTTGGCACCTTCTTTCTTCGCATAGGAATGCTCTGTGTTTTCATTGATTGACATTTCTATTTTGAGTCCTTCATAATGATGCATCTGGCAGTATCTTGTCATTAGAAGTGACTAGACCTCTGGTCCGTGAAGTTATCATATATGGCAGATGACTAGTCCCCTCCATTGAATCTTGCTGCATTATCACTTTCTTCCCCTTCAGTGAGTAATCCTCTTTGGTGTTGATCTTTAACTGCGACGGTAACCCCTCTTTTTCTCGATGGCCGACCATGTCCATACTTAACTGAAGTCCACGCCGAAGTCAATGATGCCACCCTGCGGTGCCCTTTCCTTGTTATGTGCGAGATTCCAACCATCCTTGAATGCAAAAATCAGCTTATGTCCTGACATTTTTCTGATATTTTCTCTGCAGACGATAGGAAAAATGTCAGTTCATCGAAATTTAGCAGGAACAAGAACAAAACAAAGTGTTTATTAATCAAAATTTTAGTTTGTATCAGTGGGAAGATCATTTATTTATATTTACATATTATTTAATTTAGTAAATATCAACCTTAAAAGTAGAAAGGAGAAAATCGAAGCATGTAAATTCAACAATTTTTATTTTATTGAGGTTAATTTTATTACAAAATTTTTGGATCCGGTCACAGAAGTTTGACCAAATAAATAACCGCAGATTATTCAAAATTTCAAAATTTTAATTCAAGCAATATCAAGTTGCATAGTATGTCTTCAAGTATCGTCCATTGATCGACAACTTGGGTCTCTCACCTTGAAAATCCACCAGATGGTAGGCTCCTCCTACATAGACCTTTTCTACGACAAATGTTCTTTCCCAAGTTGGCTCAAATTTTTCACCTATCTTGCAGAGTGTAAGAATAGACCTTTTGAGCACGAGAACGAGATCACCAACTTTGAACGTCCTTGGGCGGACCAATTTTTCATGAGCTTGTACCATCCTCGCTTGGTAAAACTCCAAATGTTGTTGTGCTTCTAGTCGCTTTCCTTTGAGACTTTGCAATTCTTCAAGTCCAACTTTTGCACTTTCTTCTATTATAAGTTGATAGCGACAACAACTTTGAGAGACGCCATTTGGACTTCTAACGGTAGTATAGCCTCAAACCCGTACACAAGTGCATAGGGTGTACATTGAGTGGGAGTCCTGAACGTTTTCCGGTAGGTTTGATACACTTAAAATATTAGTGTTTTTAGATAAATTTTTATACCTATTTTTGAGATGTTGCGCTTTAATGAAAGATATTTTTGTATTTTTCTTGCAGATACAAAAAAAAAGGTGAAAAATGCTTAAAGGAGAGAAAAAGGATCAAATCTGGAGCAAAAAAGTGAAAAATATGCAAATGAGTTTTGAAGCCTAAGCGCCAGTTAAATAGAGAAGGCCGCGCCTAAGCGCCAGAGGTCTCACGCTTAAGCGCTGGTGGCAGTTACTAGATGAGTAAAGTCGATTTTTGTGAATTTTAAAAAGGTTTTTGAGGCACCCATTGGCTTAATAGGTGGTTATAACCACCATGGAC
>NW_018252107.1:85379-90168 GCF_001263595.1 Phalaenopsis equestris | reverse complement strand
TGAATGAGAATGTAGTTCATATGATTGAGTGCAAATAAATAGGGAAATATTCATTGAAGGGTGTAGAGTTAGAGGACTTTAAAGTGACAGGTTAAAGCCCCCAACTTGGTTTATTATTTTAGGTTCTGATACGAGATGTTAGCCCCTAGGTGGAGGGAATAGAGGGAACTCTAGAGTGAGAGCTAGTATCTTCCTTGCTTAGTCGGTCTTAAGAACTATTCAAATTTTAAATTAGCCAATGTTCATTATAGCAACTCTAGTAAGGGTAAAGAATATTATTGCTCCTATTTGACACAACACAATTTGCATACCTCCACAACAGAATTGCTATACTTATTACTGATTCATGATAATAAGAAAAATATTTTTCTTAATAAGTGATTTTCATCTACAAAACTCTAGTTATCTTTTTAAGTTGTTATTGCTTTGTCAAAATATCAAAAATACAAAAAATATTTGAATTTTTATTACTGCAAAATATATTCAACTTAAGTAATTGTCTTTTTAAAAATAGAAAGTTTTATAAAAGTGCATATTGTATAAATTTCCTATGGGTTCGATATTCATGTCTTAATCAAAAAGTCCTATATTACTTGATAACAATACGTATACTTGCGTAGTATCCCAATATATATAAATTAAAAGTTAAATTCTTATTTTTCTTGAGGATCAAGTTTTTGGTTTTATTGCAAAGTAAGGAAATATAAGTGAAATATAATCTGAATTATTGTTGTACTTTGTATATTAGTAGTATCAAGGGATCAAGTTTTTGGCGCCGTTGCCGTGGAATCAAAAGCAAAATTTTTATTTTTAGAAAGTTTTATTTAAACTTTAAGTATTGTATCTTATTTTGTGTGTGCGTTTTGAATTTTATTTTATTTTATTTTGTGATAGTGTATGCGTAGTTCATGTTCTGAAGGACTAGCACCCTACAATTTTGAATTAGAAAGAACTACTAGAAAAATCAGAAAAACCAAAAAAATTATAAATTTTGAAAAATCCAAAAATAAATATAGAAATGGCAGACTAAAATAATCAAAATACTGAAATTCATCAAGAGTTTAGACGTTTAAGAGATTATGCCAAACTCTACTATAGATGAACTTCATTGTAGTATTCAAAAACCTACTGTAGTGGCTAATTCATTTGTGCTTAAACCTGCTATTATCCAAATAGTATCAAATAATTAGTTTGGGGAATCACAAATTGAAGATCCAAATTTACATCATGCCAATTTTCTAGAATTGTGCGCTACATTTAAATACGATGGTATCAGATGATGCCATAAAACTTAGGTTTTTTCCTTTTTTACTAAGGGATAAAGCTAAGATGTGGTTGAATTCATTAGGACTTGGATCTATCAGAACTTGGGGTGATTTAACACAAAAATTCCTTGCTAAATATTTTCCATCATAAAAAACTACAAAGCTTAGAAATTATATTACATCTTTTAATTAGTTTGAAGGGAAATCCATTTATGAAGCATGGGAAAGATTTAAGAACTCTTAAGAAAGTGTCTGCAACATGCTATACCAAGTTGATTAATAATTCAAACTTTTTATAATGGATTAGTTGGATTTTTTAGATCAATTATCGATGCCCCTGCTGGTGGTTCATTGATGTCAAAGCCATTTCATGATGCCTATGCTTTAATTGAAGAAATGTCTACTAATAATTTTCAATGGCCTTCTGAGAGGGTAAATCCTAAAAAAGTAGCCAACATTCATGAATTTGATGCATTTATCACGTTAGCAAATCAAGTTGCTGCAATTTCAAGGAAGTTAAACCAATTTGGACCGAATTTTTCTCAACCACTTTCCATGATTGAAGAGAATTGATTAGACTAAATGGTAGATTCTCAAGCATCATTAGAAACTTTAAGTGCCTTAAATAATAAGCAAAATTACCCATATTCTAGTTATTATAACCCAGGTTGGAAGAACCATCCCAACTTTAACTGGAATAACAATTCGGGTGTTAATAATCAGCAATGGGGGAACAACCAAGGAAACCCGAAACTGGAACAACCAAGGGAATAATAATTATAGATCTACTTATCCTCTAGGTTTCAACAGTAATACATAGTTTAAAGAGAATAAGTTGTCTATAGAAGAAGTGGTGATACAATTGGGTAATCAATTACAAAGTCAAGGAGCTACAATTAGAAATATTGAGAATCAACTGGGGATTAGGAGAAATAACCCTACTACTGTAACTCTGCAATTAGTAGATCATTCGATAACATACCCTAAAGTAGTTATAAAAGATTTCCTAGTGAAAGTGGATCAATTTATCTTTTCTGCTGATTTCACTGTGCTAGATATGGAGGAAGATAAAGAGATACCTATCATTTTGGGGAGACCTTTCCTAGTCACAAGAAGAGTAATGATAGATGTGCAAAAAGGAGAATTAGCAATGTGTGTCAATGATCAAATTGTTACTTTTAACATTTCAAAATCAATGAAATACCCTGCAATTAAGTAAAGATGATGAATGTTTTAGAATGGATGTTATAAGATATCTAAATGAATGCCATTTCAACACTACTTATGAAGAAAAATTTGAAGAAAAAGATTTGGAACACGAGCAAGAAGAGGAATAAGATCAATGTGAAGATCTTTTTTAAGGAAAATTCAAACTATGTTCGAGAAAGTATTGAAGTTTTGGACACGATAGACAAAGATAAATCACTTTGTCCATCTATTGAAAAACCTCTAGAACTAGAGTTGAAGTTACTTTCTGATCATTTAAAATATGCCTTTTTAGGAGATTCCTCTACTTTCCCTATTATAATTTCCTCAAAATTAACAATGGAAGAAGAAGAAAGGTTGATGAAAATTCTAAAAAATTTTAAGAAAGTCTTTGGATGGACAATTACTGATATTAAAGGAATCAGTCCTTCAATTGTCTGCATAGAATTCATATGGAAGAGAATTGCAAACCCAGGACTGATCCGCAAAGGCGATTGAATCTTGTTATGAAAGAAGTTTTTAAGAAAAAAATTTTGAAGTGTTTAGATGCTATAATTATCTACTCTATTTCAGATAGTGCATGGGTTAGTCCAATTCATTATGTTCCTAAGAAAGGAGGAGTAACTGTAGCTGTAAATGAACATAATGAGTTAATACTGACTAGACAATTTACAGAGTGGCGAATATGCATTGATTATAGAAAATTAAATTTTTCCACTAGGAAAGATCATTTTCCATTACCCTTTCATCAAATGCTGGATAGAGTAGCTGGGCATAAATACTTTTGTTTTTTGGATGGATATAGTAGTTATCACCAAATTCAAATATCTCCTAAGGATCAAGAGAAAACAATGTTTACCAATCCTTATGATACTTTTGCTTTTAGAAGAATATCCTTTGGTTTATGTAATGCCCCTGTTATATTTTAAAGATGTATGATGGTAATTTTTTGTGATTTAATTGAAAAAGGGATTGAAGTCTTATGGATGACTTTTCAGTATTTGAAACTTCATTTGACTCATGTCTAGAACATTGATTTAAAGTTCTTAAGCACTGTGAAGAAACAAATTTAGTCCTTAATTGGGAAAAATGCCAATTTATGGTAGCATGAGGAATTGTATTAGGACATCAAATATCAGACAAATGTAAGGTCCTGCTAAAATTAGGAATGGTATAAAAGTAGATCCTGCTAAAATTCAAGTGATCGCTAATTTACCTTATCCAACAAATGTAAGGGAAATTAGGAGTTTTTTAGGACATGCTGGATTCTACAGGTGATATATTAAAGACTTTTTAAAGATTGTTAAGCCTTTACGCCATTTACTGGAGAAAGATACAATTTTCAATTTTGATGAAGAATGCCTAAAAGCTCTTAATTGTTAAAAGAAAAATTAATCACTGCACCAATTATAGTTTCACCAAACTGGGAAAAACCTTTGAATTGATGTGTGATGCTAGCGATTATGCTATAGGAGCTGTTTTAGGATAAAGATATGATAAAATTTTCAAAGTTATTTACTATGCTAGTAAAACTCTTAATGAAACTCAAATTAATTATACAACAACTAAAAAAGAGTTATTAGCAATAGTATATGCTTTTGATAAATTGAGATCGTACTTAATTGGAACTCGTTGTATAGTGCATACAGTTCATTCTGCTATTAAGTATTTAATGAAAAAGAAGGATGCTAAACCTAGACTTATAAGATGGATTCTTCTTTTTCAAGAATTTGATGTTACAATAGTAGATCAGAAGAGGATTGAAAATCAAATTGCCGATCATTTGTCGAGGCTTGAATTAGAAAAAATACTCTGTTTTGAAAATAAAATTAATGAACATTTTCCAAACAAAAAATTGTTCACTATTAATGAGTGGCGTTTTCCGTGGTATGCCGACATTGTGAACTTTATTGTTAGTGATATTATACCCTATGGAATGACATACCAACAGAAGAGGAAATTCATTTCTGAAGCTGAGACTTATTTTTTGGATGACCCATTTTTATATAAAGAAGGAAAATATTTTATTATGGATTTGATTATTCGAAGATGTGTACCATTAGAAGAAACTTATGAGATTATCCAAAAATGTCATAATTCTGATTTTGAGGGACACTTAGTGTTGATAAAACAACATACAAAATTTTACAATCTGGATTTTATTGACCTATAATTTTTAGAGATATTAATGCTTATATCAAAACTTGTGATAGATGTAGAGAGTAGGCAATATTTCTAAAAGAAATGAGATGCCCCTCAACTATATGCTAGAAGTTGAAATATCTAGAAGTTGAAATATAGATTTCATGGGACCATTT
>NW_018252107.1:83585-85207 GCF_001263595.1 Phalaenopsis equestris | reverse complement strand
GTTATCATTACTGATGGGGGAAGTCATTTCAGAAATTCCATAATGGAGAAGTTATTAAAGAAATATCATATAAATCATAGGATTGCTACTGCTTGTCATCATCAGACAAGTGGTTTGGCTGAATTATCCAATCAGGAAATTAAAAGAATTATGGAAAACTCTGTGAATCAAACAAAAATGGATTGGCCAATCAAACTTGACTATGCTTTGTGGGCTTATAGGACTGCATATAGAACTTCTATAGGAATGCCCCCATATAGGCTAATATTTGGGAAATCATGGAATTTACTAATTAAACTTGAGAATAAAGCATATTAGGCTATCAAGGAGATTGGGCAATTAAAGAGTTCATAAAGAGTTCATTTATAATTTGAAATATGCTGGTGAGAAAAGATTATTACAATTAAATGAGCTTGAAGAGATAAGGATTGAATCTTATGAAAGTTCCAAAATTTATAAAGAGAAGATGAAGATGTGACATGATTGAAAGATTCTTACTAAAAATTTTCAACAAGTCAATAAGTTTTACTATATAATTCAAGGTTAAGATTATTTTCAGGAAAACTTAAGTCTAAGTGGATGAGCTCATTTATTGTAATGAAAGTTTATCCTTATGGAGCTGTGGATATTAAAGATCCTAAATCTGAGATAATCCTTAAAGTGAATGGACATAGACTGAAACCTTATTACATAAGAGATTAGCAGAAGTTTAATGATGGAATGTTGGGTTAACCAGAGTAAGCACTGGTTACGTCGGGCTGACGACGTAAAACCAAGCGCTTTGTTGGAGGCAACCCATAAGTATCAGTGTGTTTTTATTTTTATTGTTGTTTTATGTGTGATTAAGAAAATTAGGGTAGTATTTTTTAGACTATTATATGTTAGTATTGATTTTAAGACTTAAATTAGTGATTTGGACATGTTAAAATGAGAATTTGGATGTTAAGTTGACTTGTGCAAAAATGTGCACTGGCGCTTAAGCGCGGCTGTTTAAAAACATGTGCAAAATTAATATTCTTAAGGGAAAAACCACCTTGAAGTTTGCAAAAATGTGTCTTGGCAGTTTCTAAACGTGTCTAGGAGTTATTGGAAGAATTTAGGCATATAAATAGAACGGTTTAGTGAAGGAATTTCACCCCAGATCATTTCTATCCCTAAAGCCTAAAAGAGAGAGAGATTTTAAGATGATGGCTTCATGGGAGATGGATTTAAAGAAGAAGGAAGAGACCATGAGGAAGAAATTCATTAGTCAAAGTGCACAAGAGATGTATAATAGTTTCTTAGCCGTTAGTATTGAAGGGATATCAGAGAAAATCAACAAATTGAAAATATCATGTTTGTACTAGAGACTAAGGTATTAGAGATTCATGCACATCTTGAGCATATTGGATGGCAATTGAAAATGCAATTTAGCCACACTAGTTATATAGAGGAAGGGTATAAGGAGATTTTTCTTAAGCAAAAGTGGATTGAAGAAGATTGCATCAGAGGTTCGTTTTATCAACTTTATATTCTAGTTGCCCCAGGAGAGACTAATGAAAGACCTGAATTTGTTCCTTCTAACAAGAATGGAATTAAGTTCTATGTTTATTTTTATGTGATTAAAGTTGTTGATTAAAGTC
>NW_018252107.1:75171-83536 GCF_001263595.1 Phalaenopsis equestris | reverse complement strand
GTTTATGTTACTTATGTGTTTGTTACTTATGTGTTTAATTGTGAATGTGTTTTAAGTGTTTTGTACTTAGGAAAATTTTCTCATATGAGACAATTTGGAGTGAGAATTAAGTGTCAATCGTATTTGTACTTGTTTGTGAATTAGTATAAGTTTGTTTTTGTAAAATTTGTTTTTGTTACTTGTTTGTGAATTAGTATAAGTTTGTTTTTGTAAAAATTTTGTGTTGTTTTGAAATAGTTATTAAGGAGTTATTAAGGAGAATTTTGAGAGAGAGGGTAGTTATAGGAAGTTGAAAATAATCAATTAAGTGCTACGAGACCATTTAGGGGTGGTTTACTTAGGCAATGATGCATTTTACTTAGATTTGAAGATTTAAAAAATAATACACTGGCGCCTAAGCGCCACATATCGCACTTAAGCACGAGCTAACCCGAGAGGCAGGCGCCTAAGCGCCACTTGCCCGCGCTTAAGCGCCGGTTCACAAAAACAGGTTTGCGAACGATTAAAAGTGAAATTTTGGTCTAAAAACACCATTTTGAACACCTCCCGTCATCTTCTACCTTTAAAAATCACAATTTTTAAGGGTTAGTGCACATCTAAAGTGAAGATTTCTTGGTGGAATCAAGTGAAATTTGCAAGATCCAAGTTCCTTGAGGTAAAAGTTTTACTTCTATGCAAAAATTTTGGATTTTCACCATGTATTTTGAGCATATTTAGAGAAATTTGAAAATTAACTATTCATGGTGAAAAATGAGGAAAAATATATGGAAATTGCTTAGGAAGTTTAGTTTGTGCTTTTGGAAGTTTAGTTTAGTGATTTAGACTTGATTTTTGAAGTTATTTTTGGAATTTATAAAATTTGTAGAATGACACCAAGAATGAAGAGGAGTAAAGGAAAAAGCCCATTTGATTCGAGCAAATTTGTTAGTTTGAAGGCTCAATATCAATACAGTGACACTCTATTGTCACGAAAATTGATTCAGGAGAAATGTTTTAGAAATTCGGGTGGAGTCGTGGAAGATTTAATTGTTCGTCGATAGTGGGAACAATTCGATTGTTTCTCTGTTGTCGCAGTGATTTCTGTTGTGAGGGAGTTCTATGCAAATCTGCCTGAAGTTGAAGATAATCGAGTTATGGTTCGAGGAAAGTTGGTACCATTTTCACCAGAGGCAATCAATTTGTTTTACCATTTACCATCGGATACTTTATGTTTTTATGCAAATTATAGTCCTACTGAAGCTAATTATAGTCCTACTGAAGCTCTGAAGCTGAGTTAGACGAGATTATTTTATACTTGACTATTGGGAGAGGACTTTGGACGATTACCAATAAGAGGAGAGTAAATTTCCTAACTTCAAAGTTATGTGCACCTTCAAATGCCTGACACTATTTCATTTCTGCTTTTCTGCTTCCGACCAATCATCTCATTGAAGTGACCAGAGAAAGAGCGACATTGAACTATTGCATTCAAGAGAGAAAGCTCATAAACATTGGAGCTTTGATCTGAGCTTTGATCTGCAGTTCTGCTACAGCTGTTACAACTGCAGGTCTGGGATTTGCTTCCTTGATCTTTTCTTTGGCTGAGCAGGCTGAGGTTAAATATGATAGTTGGGAGGAAGTTCTATTACCTCTAAAGCCCATCACGAAGGTGAATGTGAAAGCTTATTCTAAGCATTTGATTTTTAGCTGGAGAGGAGGATTTTATAGAAGATATGGAAAGGAAACGTCTGCTGCATCTACCTCTACTACTTCTTCATCTAGACCATCTACTTCACGTGCTTCTACATCTAGAGGTGAGTCTACTGATACCCGAGATGAGTTACTGCAAAAGATGATGGATAATATCAATTCTACCGCTGATAAGGTACAAAATTTAGAGCATTTTGTAGATCATACTAATAGTTATAATAGAGGGAAGAGTGATTATGAAGACAAATTTCACTCATTTTTGGGGAGCCTAATTAGAGGTGGCCCAGGAGTGTAATTTCTTCCATATCCTCGATATCCTGATTATGAGCTTGTAGAAAAGTGGTATAGTGGTGATTCTGAGGATGAGGAGTAGGATTGTGACATTTTTATGTTTGTTTTTGTTATGAGAAGTGGTACTAGGTACAATTGTAGTTGTGTGATGTTTTGGACTATGTTGTGTTTTGGACTTTTATGTTTTATTGTTATTATAACATTTATGGTAGTTAGTAATTTACTTTTAAATTTTGGGGTAGTAACTGTTATTTTGTGTTTAGTATTGTGATTTAGTTAGTTTAGAACTTAACTTAATTTCATATCTGTTATAAAGTAGAAAATCTTGCTAGCTTAGATCTTAAACTTGAACTTCAGAAACTGCTACCCTTTATTTTTCTTTTATCATGTTTGCAAGTTTGTCTTTATGTTAAGATTGTGATCTCAGTAGTGTGTATGTTTGCTTTTATGTTCATACCCACTGTTTATAAGTCTTTTGAATCTCTACATGTTAAAGAAAATGAAAATAGAGAAAATTTGATCAAAAATTAATTTTACTCCTGTTTTTAGTTTTATACTTGTATCATTAGGGTTTAAAATTCCTGTTAGCATGTTATTTTTAAATTTTCATTCATGCTTATATTCCTGCTTATATATATATGATGCTAAACTGTTTAATCTATTAAAAATTTAAGTTTGGGGGGATGAAAAATATTTTAAAAATTGGAATTTTATTTTTCTCAAATGTGCTACAAGTGAATTTGATTTGAAAAGAAAAAAAATTGATTATGTATACGAAGTTAGATTAGGGAAGTAAAATTTGATTTTAGAAATGAGTAAGAAAATTTAGTTAAAATTTTTAGTAATGAAGAAAAACTTTAAGTTAAAAAGTTTTTAATTGAGAAAATGATTAATATAAGTAACTATGTTTAGTAAGAAAAGTTGTATTTTTGAAAAATTTAGATAATTTAGATTTTTATTTTGAATACTTAAATTTCTCTTATTAAAATAATTTTCAAAACTATTATTATATTTATAAGTAAAAGACTTATATCAAGACTTTGCTTTAGGAAAGGAGAAGTGGAATTCAAAATCATTAAAGGCCTATCCAGATATAGTAATCCTTGCTTGAAAAGAAAGAAAAGAAAAAGAAAAAAAAAGAAAGAAAAAAAAAAGAAAAAGAGAAAGAGAAAAAAATTATGAAGGAGAAGCTTGAGGATTAGTGCCAAATAAAAAATTTGTTCTACATTTGATCTTTTTAAAGTATAAGACTTGAGAAACTCTTAAGCTTATAGATATAATATAGTAAGTAAAATTATTTTTAGTGAAAATTTTGAAGTGAAGATAATAAAAGAACTAAATTCTAAATTTGGAAAATCTATAATACATTTTTGAATTAGATAGAACTCATATTTTCATCTTTCTTAACTTTAGGAATTTCTAAACTTTAAGTGGGCCTCATTTACTGAATATTTTTTCTAAATTAGACTGCTATATTTCTAAATCTAAATTTTAGTAACTCCTAAAGAAACTCATATACATATCATACATATGTAGTTTTTAAAGATTGAAGTGTCACTTGAGGACAAGTAACATTTTAAGTTTGAGGGATCTTGATACACCTAAAATATATAGTATTTTTAGACACATTTTTATACCTATTATTGAGATATTGCGCTTTAATGGAATGTATTTTTGTGTTTTTCTTACAGATACAGGTAAAAAGGGTGAAAATGCTTGAAGGAGTGAAAAAAAGGATCAAATTTGGAGCAAAAATGTGAAAAATGTGCAAATGAGTTTTGGCGCCTAAGAGCTAGATCTGGCACTTACGCGCCGTTTAAACAGAGAAGGCCGCGCCTAAGCGCTAGAGGTCCCGCGCTTAAGCTCCAGTGGCAATTACTAGATGAGTAAAGTCGATTTTTACAAATTTTGAAGAGGTTTTTGAGGCACCCATTGGTTTAATAGGTGGTTATAACCACCATGGATGAAAATTATCAGGAAAGGATGCATCTCTTTAGGAAATACATCGAATTGTGACACATTTTGAAGAGTTTCCAAGGCACCTCTATGAAATCTATAAAAGAATGAAGAGAAGACTTTGAAAAGAGTCCTGAAAATACTTGGAAACTGAAAATACTTGGAAAGTTTTTGAAAATACTTGGAAAGTTTTGAAAGTTTATCAAATTGGGGAGTTAGTTGGAGAGATTTCAGGCACCACTTTTACTTTTATTTATCCTTTTTTTAGTTTATTTTGAGTGGTTGTAACGAGAAGAGATTCAAAAGAACTTCAAGAGTTATGTGGAGAACTTAAGAAAAGTTTTTATCTTTTTGCTTTGAGACTACTTTTAGTTTTAATTGAGATTTGTTGTTGGTTTGACAATGATTTTTACTTTTAAATTAAAGTGTGGTTTTATTTTCTCCATGGATTCTGAGTAGTTTTCTTTATCTTTCTTCTTATAATTAAGTTTTGGATGGAAATTGTGGAGAGTATTGATCTTTAATGTTGGAAGAAATTGTGATGATTTAAATCCATGCACTTCATTTACTTCTTGGTTTGGCCAATCCATATGTTAAAATTTGTTGTGAGAACATGTAAGAATCGGGCTGCTATTCTCTCAGTCAACAATTGGAAAGAATCACATGAGGATGTATGAATGAGAATGTATTTCATACGATTGAGTGCAAATGAATAGGAAAATATTCATTGAAGGGTGTGGAGTTAGAGGACTTTAAAGTGACAGGTTAAAGCCCCCCAACTTGGTTTATTGTTTTAGGTTTTGATATGAGATGTTAGCCCCCAGGTGAAGGAAATTGAGGGAACTCTAGAGTGAGAGCTAGTATCTTCCCTGTCTAGCCGGTCTTCAAAACTATTCAAACTTTAAATTAGCCAATGTTCTTTATATCAACTCTAGTAAGGGTAAGGAATATTATTTCTCCTATTTGGTACAGCACAATTTACGTACTTCCACAATAGAATTGTTGTACTTATTACTGATTCATGATAAGAAGGAAGATATTTTTCTTATTAAGTGTTTTTCATCTACAAAACTCTAGTTATCTTTTTAAGTTGTTAATGCTTTGTCAAAATATCAAAAATACCAAAAATATTTGAATTTTTGTTGCTGCAAAATATATTCAGTTTAAGTAATTGTCTTTTCAAAAATAAAATATTTTCTAAAAGTGCATATTGTATAAATTCCCAGTGGGTTCGATGTACAAGTCTTAATCAAAAAGTTCTATATCAAAAAGTTCTATATTACTTTCTTGCGTAGTATCCCAATATATATAAATTAAAAGTTAAATTCTTATTTTTCTTCAGGATCAAGTTTTTGGTTTTGTTGCAAAGTAAGGAAATATAAGTGAAATATAATCTGAATTATTGTTGTACTTTGCATATTAGCAGTATCAAGGGATCAACGCCCACAAGGATTCTAACAGTTCGTTATGCCAATCTCTTTTGTTTCCATCCAATTTTTTCTTCAAAATCTATACCAGTGTCTTGTTAAAGGCCTCGGCCAGGCCATTTGCCCTGAGATAGTAGATCGTAGAGTACCTCCAATCTATGTCGTGCCGCTTGACGAAATTGTTGATTTTTGGGCTCTTGAAGGCTGTCCCATTATCAGAGATTATTCTGCGCGGAACTCCAAAACGGTAGACAATTTGGCTTCTGAAAAATTGAAGGACATGATGTGTTGTAACCTCTCGTAGCGACATTGCCTCTGCTCATTTGAAAAAAATAATCTGTAGTGGCAAGTATAAGTATGTGTTCTTTAGAGGATGGAGGGTCTATCAAATCTATAATGTTTGTGCCCCAACACTCGAATGGCTAAAAGGTGACGGTTGGGTGTAACACATTTGGAGGTTGGTGCAAGACCAACTGATGCACTTGGCACTTGTGACATCTTCTGGCTGTATCAATGCAGTCGAACATCATTGCTGACCAATAATATCCGAGTCTCTTGATCTTTATTTTCAACTTTGGCCCTGACTGGTGAGCGCCACACAATTTGACATGTACTTCTTTAAAAATATTTTGTGCTTCGGCTCTGCTCAAACATAGTAGCCACATCTGATTGAATGATCTTCTATAGAGGACATCACTCACCAAATCGTACGACATAGTCCTTCTTGTGATGCGATGCATTGCTGCCTTGTCCTCTAATAGCTTTCCAGTCTGCAAATATTCTATTAAGGGCTTACGCCAATCTTCGTTGATATCAACAACCACAATCATCATTTCTTCTTCTTTTTCTGAGCTTGTGTAGATTTTTGAAGTTGATTCGAGACAAAATCTGTCTTCCTTGTACCATAATGTTAATGGAACCTCCCGAGACATGTTAATTCTTTTGCAAGTTTTGCTAGAGCGTCAGCATGGACATTATCTCTCAGAGGGATCCGGTAGAAAGTTACATTGGGAATTTACTCTAATAGCCTCATTGCGTACTGATGATATTCTGCTAACCTTGGTTTAAAAATCTTGTACTGTCCGGTGACTTATTGAATGATGAGTAGTGTAGCGCCATAGATGGCAATATCTGTTACATCCATCAAGATTGCCAATTCCAACCCAGTAATTAAGGCTTTATATTATGCTTCATTGTTGTTACATGGCTCTGTCAGGTGATAGGAGAATCTCAGCATGCCCTTATTTAGAGTCATGAAAATCAAACCAATTCTTGCTTTGCCTGGTATAACTATTCCCGATCCTTTGTCTTTTCTGGCTGACGAAGCTTCATCAAAATACATCTCTCAGCATTGTGCATTGGAGAAATCCATCTGTTGGAGAAATCCATCTGGAGAAATCCATCTGTAATACCTGTTCATCTGGTAGTTTGTCATTAAGAGGGGACCCAGCTGGAAGTGGGTGTGCAACAAGAAAATCTGCTAAAATCTGTTCTTTGATAGAACAGAGGGGAACAAAAGTTATATCAAATTGCAAAAAAAACATCGACCATCTTGCTAGACATCCAGAGGGTGTTGGTCATATCATCAAATATTGCAGCAGATTAACTTTTGAAATTAGAGTTACCTTATGAGAAAGCATGTAATGTCTTAGCTTTTGGGTGGATACCTTATCTCCATCGGTATTAGATGGTGACACAAAGCTAGAAAATGCTTCTCAATAGGCGGATACCTTATCTCCATCAGTATTAAATGGTGACACAAGTAGTAGAGTGCGTTTTCTTTACCCTCATCATTGACTTGGGATAAGAGGGCTTTAAGAGAGTCATCTAAGACAGCGATATAAAGTATCAAAGGTTTCCTTGGGAAAGGGGTGGGATAGGGGCTGCCAAAATATACCAAAATATAAGGTGTCATTACATATTGTTTAACGTCCTCAAAAGCCCGCTGACATTTCTCTTCCCAAATGAATTTGGTGTCCTTCTTAACTAATGCCGAGAAGGGCTGGCATCTATTTGAGAGATTAGAAATAAAACATCTCAGATATGCCAACTTTCCTTGGAAGGAACGTAGTTGTTTCAAGGTTTTAGGGGGAGACATTTCCAAGCTAGCTTTAATATTATCCAAGTCGATCTCGATTCCCCAAAAACGGGCAACAAACCCTAGAAATTTCCTCGTCGAAAGTGCACTTCAAGGAATTCATCTTAAGATCATACTATCGTAATCGTTCGAACACGATCCTCAAATCGTACTAATGGTCTATTTTTCCCTTACTTTTAATGACCAAATCATCCACGTAGATTTCCACTTGGTTGTGAATGAGATCATTGACCAAAGGAAAATATGTTGAGATTTTTATACCTATTTTATATTGTTTTTGATGTTATTAAACTTTAAAGAAATATATTTTTGATGTTTTGTTGCAGGAATGATGAATTAGGGTCATCGGAGCAAAAAGATGAAAAAAGGAGCGAATTTGGAGCAAAAAAGACCAAAATGTAGAGAATTGAACTAGGCTGCTGACGGCGCCCTCGACCCCGCCGACGGTGAGTTTTTCCCGAGACTAAATGACAAAATTCTTCAGAAGGCCGCCGATAGCGCCCTCGAGGTCGCCGACAGTGAGATCGACAGTTATACCTATTCAAACTTTGGATAAGGTTAAATTTTGAAGGGATGCTTATGGAACTCTTGGGAAAGCTCATCCACAACTTTAAAAGAACATTTTGGCTAAAAATTGAGAGAGTCTAGAGCAGGTGGTGAGAGTCTAGAGGCCCTAGAGGTTAGAGAGGTTCCATTAGTGTGTAACAATTGTGAAGATTTCTTTGAGAAATTGTAAGAGTGGAAGGAAAGTGAGAGATTTCTTCCTCCTTGTTGTTTCGAAGAGGAATTCTATGTGTTGTAAAGAAAGGAAGAGATTCAGAGGAACTTCAAGGAGAGTTTTTGGGAAGAATTTAGAGATAAGTTATTTACTTGTTGTAGTTTGTATGACTTTGATTTTATATAT
>NW_018252107.1:58116-74806 GCF_001263595.1 Phalaenopsis equestris | reverse complement strand
CCTATTTGGCACAATCTAAATTGAACTAATTCACTTTATCCATTCACTATAATTTCTTGACAAGGAGAACGATGATTTCTTATATATTGAATATCACAATTAAACCCTCCTTAGTATCATTAGTTATTTAATAGTTATTACAATTATCCATTTATTTCAATTGCCTATTAGTGACAGATAAGCAAATTAAACTTCATTGTTTTGATTAAAGTATTGTTTTTCTAAAATCTTAGTCCGTAATTCTAACCACTCCTTGTGGGATCGATATCTAGGACTCCATTAGAGCCCTATATCCCTATATTACTTGAGTATATTACTTGAGCAATCCGTATACTTGCGTTGATAAGTGTGACTTTACAATTATTGAATATTTATTACATCCATATTCATCTTGTATTTTAAGCATATAAAAAGTCGCAGTCAATCATCAAAAATCTTTGTCATAGCTCATTGGTATGTTGCTCCAACGTTCTTCAACCCAAACGACATCACTGTGTAGCAGAAAATCCCGATAGATGTTCTGAAGGCTGTAAGTGTTGCATCTTCTGAAACTTTCTTGATTTGGTTGAACCTTGATAATCCATCCATAAAGGAGAAAATCTCATGTATCAAAGCGATATCCACCATCATTTCTGGTATTGGCAATGGAAATTCTTCTTTTGGACATGCTTTATTCAAATCCCTAAAGTTGACACATAAACTGATTTGTCCTTTTTCCTTCTTAACTGACACATTGTTAGCTAACCATGTGGGGGGTATTGCTCTTCCCGCAGAAAATTTGCATCTATTAACTTCTTTACCTCAGCAATGACCTGCTGCTCTGTTTCGAGGTGTATTCTTCTTGGAGCTTGTTTTATTAGGGTTATATCTTTGTCCACCCTGACTTTATGAACTGCAACCTCTGCTAACAGTCCTGACATTTCGTCATAACTCCATACAAAGCAATCTTTGAATTCTATTAACACTTTGATCAACTCTAAAGATTCTTCATCGTTTAATAGAGAACTTATAAATGTAGCTTATAAATGTAGGTTTTATAGATGTAGGTCAAGGTTGTTCTTCCGTCTTGAGGTTGATTTCCTTCAATTCATCAACAGTTGACTTGGTTTCTTCCTCAAATTATGGCAGGGCATTTTCTATTAGCTGATCAGTAGAGTCATCCTCCAAATCTAGGCAATCATCTTCTGATTTACTAGTAACAATCATGCAAAATTCTGAATCATCAACTGGTGCGACTGTACCAAATCCGAGATCCTCTTTCAAGTTGGGAGTTTGACTTTTAACATCCCATAATTTTTCAAAAAGTTGTAATTTATTTTTTCGCATTTATTTTGGCAAATATCCCTGTTGAATTAACTTTTGTACACAAGACAAAAAGTAACAAAAAGATAATTCCATTAATTTATTAGGATCCTCATCCAAATTTACATGATTTTCAAGATTAGTATTTTCAAGATTAGTTTTCAAGATTAGTAGGAGTAGAAGCACAATAAAATTTGATCGGCTTTGAACCAGCGCTACAGACCTCCTTGATCTCTAAACTCTCAATCTTTTAAGAGCGAATTGGAGCAAGGGTCATGGCGTTCACATAGTGGTTTATCCAATCATACATTGTCTCATATTCACTTTTCTCCACATCTTCTAAGGATATATCGTACAGTGGTTTCTTCTGTTTTGTCATCATTATTTCATCTTCAGAACTTTCATCATCATCGAAGTTGACGGTCACCCTGGCCCATTCAACAATCAACAATCATGTTGGTTCTTCCTCGTCTATGTCCCCAGCCTCGACCTCGGGTGCGCAAACTAAAAAAACCCCCACCAACTCATTGTAAAAGAGTGGTGGAAGATCGCTGAAGCGGAGCCGAATGGCTTCCTCTTTTTGATTCTTTTGAATCTTCCACTTTATTTGTCACAACTTTACGAGAGAAGACAATTTTATTTAAAGGGCGAAGTAGGCGGCATCTTCATGAATTCCTACTTTATGAACTGAGAATAGTAGTAAATCTCCTTTAATACAATGTTCTTGTCCTTTTTTTGAAATATTTGATGCATTGATGTAAGGATGATGGAACCATATTATGCTCGTGAATCCATGATCGACCCAGTAGAGCATTGAAAGAGGTCTCGACATCGATAATATGGAATTTAGCATTGTTGCTAGTTCTCCAACTTTCATAAGTAATGTAATTGATTCAAGGGCTCTCTCCTCCTTTTTGTTGAATCCTCTTAACATCATTTTATTGTCCTTAAGCTCTTGGGATTCAATGTCTAAATAGACCAATGTCCGTAGGCTCATCAAGTTCAGGGATACTCTAGGATCTACCAAAACTCTGGACAACACAAATCTACCGATGTTAACGGAGATATAGAGTAGACGATTATGGTCGATGGTACCGAGCAACAAGTCTTCATCTGTAAAAGTTATCCCAAACTATTCTTTCAATGGTCAAACTTCATCCGAGGATGCGCTGGCCAACTGGGCTAAGCAAATATCTGGATCAAGCAAAGCTGTAACTAGAGAATCTCTCATCTCTTTTGACAGGATTAAAGCGTCATAAATGCTTAATTTGGCACATTGTAATCCACTATGTATGATCCTCCGATCTTTACTTGTTTATGTGTTTCTTCCACTGGCGGAGGTGGAGGTAGCTCTTCTCAAGTTACTATTTGCTTTCCTTTATCCGTTGGACCTAACCTCGGGGGTAATACTTTCCCGCTCCTTAAGTTCACTTCTTGAATTTCTTCTTCTTAGGATGTCATAGGCAAATCTTCCTGTGTTTCTTCTTTGTCGGAAAGATCTAAGCTAATGGAAAGTGGGGCACCGTGGCACTCGAGGATTGGTTCCTCACTCCTGGCGCTGTTGTAATCGATATTGTCGATGTCTTCTTCCGTGTTTCTAACAGGTTCATCGGACTTAAGTACGATTTGAGGATCAGTTTGGGAATCAAGATCGAAGTTAGGTTGGTCATAATCAATTATGTTATCACTAGAAACCATTAAAATATAGCCAAAATCATAATCATTATATTCAGAAGACCCTAGAGGGGCAAAAAGATAATGATACAAGGTCAGGGGTTTGAGGATTTTCTTCCCTGAATCTGAGACAAGTAATCTAGCAGAGGCAGCCCCTATCCTATCCCTTGTGCTATCAGTCTTTGTGGTGGTGTTCTTCTTCTTCTTCTTCTTTGGTGGTGGCAGATTTCCTGGTAAAATTTTCATCTCTGGCTTGGTAGGCTGAAGACTCTGAACAGAAGCTTGCCTTGATGCATTCTGAATTTGGTCTACTACATTCTTGAGCTTGTTTCAAGTCGTACTCTATCCATTTTTACCAACATATGGGTCAATCGGAGAGACTGACTCGGCTGAAATCATATTTATAGAACCTCTTTCAGGTTCTTTCAAATATTTTTTTGGGATCGTTATATTTCCTTCCTTAAGATTTTTCTCAAACCAATCCTTAAAGATAAAACAATCCTCTATAGTGGGTCCAAGCATTCGATCATACAGACAATAATTAAGTTGATCCTTTTTGCCTACCTCTTCAGGTTTCTTTGGATCTGGTAATCTGAACTCAGGCATCTTTGTCAGACTTCTAAACATTTTGGGTACCGCTTAATCTTTTCAAGGAATAAATTATTTTCCTTCGTTCCGTCATGGTCGACTGTTCGGTATGATCTCCCCTGAAGCGGTTGCTGGCTAGACTGGCCATAATATTGTGTCTGTTGTTGAGCGTGCTTGGATGACGACTGAGAATTCTGATGAGAATTTTCTACATGTATCTTCATTGGTTGTTTTCCTTTATCCACTGTTGCCACTGTTCCGTACTTCTTTTCAAATACCCTGGTCATCCTGAATTTTTTCGCTTTCTCTTGGGAATCCATATGTTTGACTTCTTCTTAAAGATTGTTGGCTTTGCTAAGTAGCTTCTCAAAGGATTTAATGGTGAGTCCCTTGAGCAAGAAAGTTGCTGGCCCATGGATGCTCTTGAGTAAAATCTCAATCGCATGATGTTCCTGTAGTGTTCCTGTCCTGTAGCTGATGTTCACATTTCATGCTAAGATTTCTCCACCTCAAAATGTAGTCTACTAAAATCTCGTTAGGCTTTTGCTTCTCTAGTACGAGATCTCCAACAAACATATGATGCTGCGCTCCAAAAAATCTCTTCACGAACAATTATTCTAGCTTGGTGAACGTCTTGACTGCTCCGTTGGGTAGTTCGAAATACCAATCAACGGCAATCCCTGGCAGGCTGCTGACAAACTTTTGAATGAGCAAGGCTTTGTTACCACTAGTATTACCACAACTGACTCAAAAATGAGCTATATGCTGCTTGGGATTTCCAGTCCCGTCAAATATCTTAAAATTTGGTGACACAAAACCCTTAGGGTAGGGTACGACATCAAAGTCTTTTAGGTAAGGTCTACCCTTCAAAATCAATGCACCGCCTTAGATTGGGATAAGGCCTCCTGAACTTGCTCAATGATTTGCTTAAATTCATTTTTTGGTATGACACTTGATGGAGAAACCTTCTTTTGTTGCTCATCTCTATTTGCTAAGGCAAATTCCCTCTATTCATCTGTGATCTGTATACTCTTCAGTTGATTGACTTCCTGGGAGGCTAACTGTGATGGTTGAGACTGTCCCTAAATTGTGGCCATGGTGGTCATGCAATCGGCCATCTCTTCCATTCTTTTCTCCATTTGGCTGATTTGCTCATCCCTTAGGAAAACAGCCTTACGCAGCTCATTTACAACATTCTCTTCGACGAGAGGTTGAGCGTCGCGCGTAGATACAACAACTATGGTCTCAATGACTTGGATATCCGTGAAATCTTCCTCGAGGTAATCATTGAATTCAAAGTCTTCATCATCATCAATGGAAACTCCATGTTGTCGGGCTAACTCAGAAATCTCGATCCTAAGATTTTTGACCTTTCCTTCAATTATTGATTCTTATAGCACCTTGAGATCTGGAAGACTTTGCTAGACATCCTCTACTTGCTCATCCATCTTGCTAGTAATTGTTGTGACAATGTTATATACTTTGGACCCTTACTTCATTCCATGATCTTGCCCTTTAGGCTCCCTGGATCGTATCGGTACGACGAGCTTGGGTACCACACCTTTTTCTTTAACAGTGATGTCTTGAGATGGAGTGTCTCAGCAGAAACATCAACATGTCAAAGAGAAGTATGCTCCCCATGGTGCAGACCAAATACAATACTAGGTGATCTCTTCAACTTTTCCTTCAAAAATTTAAGAACATCTTTGTGACTGGTAATTGGTAGAATTCTTAGACCCAGATGCAACTTAACTGGTCGACGACCTGTGGGTCTAGTAATAACAGAATTGGTAGCAACAATGGTGGTATCGACTCTGCTTCCTAAGCAAAACCAGACGAGAATGAGAGCAGGCAAAGCTTCAGTTGATTTCTAAGATCGTCTGGTAAATCTGACATCTCTTAGAATTTCTTTCTTCATGTGAGGGGCTTTCTTCATGTAAGCTTCAGTTGATTTCTAAGATCGTCTGGTAAATCTGACATCTCTTAGAATTTCTTTCTTCATGTGAGGGGATATTGCACATCCCACTTATTTGAGTAACTCACCAACTGAACAACCTTCTTTGGCAGCTAGTCACTGGAAAACTGTATTGACTTGGCTGATAGGAGTAGGCTTCTTCCTCTCCCCATTATGTCCATGAGGTGACAGTAAAGTAGTGGCAATCTTCTAGATACTTTTGTACTCATTAGTATCCATTAAGGGATGGAACCTACTCCTTTACAGAAGTGGATAAGTCTCCAGTAATCCTGACTCGTCCTTATAAGGACCATCATCAATAGGTACTGCCTTAGAAATCTGTGCTTTAGCAACCCCCTAAACCTTCCGGCTGCGGTTTCTCCTTTGGTTTCTGGTTAACGGTGCGGTCCTCGAACTTAATTTGATTTCAAATACTGACAGCGGGATAACCAATCCTTCAGTCGGCTCTTCAACGATCATAACTTCTTTTCCCTTAGCAGAAATAGGAACAAAAAGCTTAGTAGGTGCCATTGGTGGCAGTAGTCTTGACTTTCTTGTAAGAAGGGAAATTCTTAGTGCAATTTAGGTTAAACTCAGCAAATAGTTCCTGAACCTCTAGAGTGGCGATTTTTATCACGACAAACAGGCTTTCCCGAGTATAACCTCAAGTTCATCAAATTCTGCTCCAAACTTGATGGTGGGAGTAACATTGCGGGTACTGCGGCTCATCAGCAGGTCACAAGAAAAAGTGAGCGTTGGGATCGCCATTGCAACAACTTCAAAAAAAGAAAGCTCTGGGGTTAGTTATTTGACCAATACCTCGTAATCTTAGTGCGAGCACTACAAATTAACAGAGGGCCGATCTATAGACCGGGTAAGTCTTTATTTAATTTGTGGAGAGTTTAAGATTTTAGTCAAAATAATTTAAAATTAGATAGATTTAATTAATATAAGGAAAATTAATGAGCAAGCGCAGCACAACACAATCTGATTTAATTTGCAAAATAGCAAATCAAGCTCGAACAGAAAAAGTGAAGTTCAGGACATCAGGACCCAGTGCGGTACCAACTTTACAACACACAATGCTCAGGTGGAACTAGCCCACCAAGACACCTATTAGGGGTCTGATCCCACACTAAGATTAAAAAGTCCTTAATGGCCTCCTGAACCTTCCTGTTCAAAGGTGATTGAACAGACAATCCTGAAGTCCAAAAGAGTTGACCGTACTTACCAAAGAAAGAAATGGATGAAGCATGCCAACAAAAGAAAGGTAATTTAGTCCATATGGGACATGGACACATTACCAATGTATGAAGATAATACTTTCTGATTAATATGGAGAGAGAAGCTTTTCCCTAGTGGAGTTGCCATACACTGGTCGACACTAAAAAGTTGGAGGAGTTGCCCGATGGAAGCTGTCGGTTGCTGGAATCGTATATATAATACTTTCTAATTAATATGCAGAGAGAAGCTTTTTCCCAGTGGAGTTTCCATACGCTGGTCGACACTAAAAAGTTGGAGTTGCCCGTTGGAAGCTGTCTATATATAAGTTTAGAAAATTATGAAATCAAACTAATCTCATATCTTTCATAGTTCAAATGAAAGAGTACTACACCTCAAGCTATATATCTATCCCAAAAGATAAACACAAGACTTAAGGGTGAGGCTCAATAAAATAAGCTAAGAAATATATGACATCATTTTGGTCTGCAAAAATAATTTTATTTATAAGCCAACAAGTTCTCCTATTTAATACAAAGAATTAAATATGATTTATATTAAGCTGTGTTCGAAAAAGCTTCCTATAAGGGCAAACCCCTATAGTTAATTACATCTTAGATAACCAAAGTCATCTAAGAAAACTCTCGATAAAAATCAGAGAATATTATCTTCAAAGAGGTCAAAAGGATAGAACTTTTCAACGAGATCGGACAAATGGGTATGAAAGGGGAATGACTCAAATTTGAAACATTTATTGTAGAATCTAAAAGAGGAAGAACTAGGGGATGTCACAGACCCAGAAGAGAACCTCAGTGACTTCCCAAGCTACCCTATGGCTTGGCTTCAGTTTTGGAGAGAAATATTTAAATGTTTCATCCTGTCAATTTTATTAATTAGGGCTTACACTCGCGTGAAACAATCACACAGATACCCTGGAAGATATGAAGATTTAGGTCATGACGAACGACAACCTCGGAAGCCTAAGATAATTTAAGGCTTATATTGAGTATCAAAGCTATACAAAAGCCTAAAGAAAAGTTGAGGATTTATGTTGCATAAGCAAACTACCTCGAAGTCCTATGACTTGGTTTTTTTAAATCTAAGGAATGGTTTAGCTGGTGTAGACATGTTCTGCTGTTGAAGATGACCTTGCTGCCCACAATACTAGCTTCAAGCTCCTCGTCTCGGTAATTTTAGGTTTCCTAATGTGTCAAGTTATGATGACAAATCAGATGCCCCTAAGGGTTATGGCTATTTAAATATTATGGGGCACATTAAAGTTGATTAGAGCGACATTGGTTAGGATCTTACGGTTCCCTTGTTCTGGTACCACTATTTTCTTTCAGATTCACTCAGTCCAAATGAATTTATTAAACTCAACTTTATGAGTTCCATACTTTCATTAAGATTGTGGGAAATTTTGTTAGCAACCTTAGGTTACCTCCTCTGAGGCATTCCAGATCATCCAATAGAGATGTTTTAATTTAGTTATAAATTTTTTTTTGTTATGTTTGTGATTAAATTTTGAGTTGTCTTAGATTTTGAATGTTGTGGCGGTAAATTTTATCTTGATTGATTTTTAGTTTTGGTTTAGGTTTTACGACTATCCTAGTAATTTTGGTTTTCATGCAGGGTGACATCTTTTTTTAACATGCAAGCTCGAGGCAAGAAGTACAAAAAGGTAAATGCAAAAATTTAAAAGCGTACCTATCGATTCCTCTTATGTCTTCACCTGAAAGGTTAGTACTTGCAAGACATGTATATAATTTTGCAGGGAATTTAAATTGTAGGAGTAGATGAAGGTTTAGCTACCAAACCCCAAGTTATGACTTTATTGAATCTCATAAGATTCAAGTGGATGGTTTTAGAACAAAAATATGGCAAGTCCAATTTACCCTTCAGAATGTCCAATAGATTTCAAGATGCTCGAGGCATGACCCTGGACCATTTTGAAGATCCCTTAAAATATTCTGAGTTCATTTTAAACTTATCGTATTATTTCATTAATCATTCGAGGTTGAAGTGTGACTACCTCATTGGTCAGTGAAACTTGACAAATTAATTATCCAGAGGATAAGATACCCAATTAACCAATTAATGTTTCATTTAAAAGTTATGTGAGTGGGTGCCCCTAATGAAAGTTTAAGCCAATTAAGATTGTGGTGCCCGCAATTAAGATCAGGCTTGTAGTATTTAAAGATGTTAATTTTTAATCATGTTATCTTCTAAGTCTGATCAATTGAGTGTAGACATCGAGCCTATGCCACTACTAAGCCCTTAACAATCATGATAGGTGGAATGGTAATTATTAAAGTTTTGATTTTAGTGATATGTATTCTTATTAAATGATCACATCATCCTCAACTTTGGGCCTAAAAAAAGTAAACTATCATATTTCTAGCTTAAGCCCATCAATTAAGAATCATTTGATCTTAATTGACTTCCAAGTCATGAGGATCAGAAGAATTATGATTTTGTTGATGTTGTGCAAAGGTGGTGAGTGAGTTTCTACCTTTTAATTCCATTGTATTTCAATTCATCCAAATATGTTCATTAATATTAAAATCTCCTATTTTCCCTTGGTTAATCCTAAATTTTGATTAAGAACCAAAATCTAAAATGACTATTTTGCTCTTGGAGTACTTTACCTCATAACTCATTAAACACAACTAAAATGACTTGAGCATTTAGAGTGGCATATCCATAAGTTAATTCAAACATTAAAGGAGAATAATGTGGTATTTTTTTGTGTTTTTTTAATTTAATTTAATTTAAATAATTATTTAAATTGAGGAAATAGGGTTTTCAAAATTGATTTATTTAACTATCCAAACTAAAAGTTTTTTTTTATGAGAAAATTATTTAATGTTTCTTTGAGATTCCTTTAGGTCAGAGAAACACTCAGACAAAGTTTCATGATTTTTTGAATTAAAGTTTTATTATTATTATTTAATTTTGGATCATTTTCAATGATTTCATTAAATAGAAAAAAAAATTTTAATTACTAAAATTATTTTTATATTTTTATTAGACTTCTTCAAGTTCAAAAAACTCAGATGATTAAAATTTGTATTTTTATGATTTTTAATTTCCTTATTATAATTAATTTAATGAGAAAATAAGAAAAATTCATTTTTAAGATTTTAAAATTTATTTTTTAACATATAATAAATTAGAAAAAATATCTTGATGAATTCTAAGTGATCAAGGAAAACTTGCACACATTTTGAACCATTTTTTTAAATTTTGATTATTTTAGTTATTTTTAATTCAAAATACAATTTAAAAATGACATATTTTCACAAAAAATAGATTTTATTTTTATTAAATGCCCTTGATCATAAAGAACTAAGAAAACTATTTTTGATGATTTTTCTAAGCATATTTAATTTATTATAATTATTTTTGTACAAAAATAAAAAGTTTCTTTAAAAATCAATTATAGCGCTTAAACTAAGCCAAATAATTGTTATATTTTTACAGTTAGTAAATATGATTTTTATGCACAATGTGGAATTGATTTTTGTCAATTTTTGATAAGTATATAATTTACATAAATTAACACAAGGTGTGCACATTTGATTAAATATAGAAATGTACAAAATAATTTAAAACATTATAATAATTTTCCTAAACTTATCTAACCACAGGAAACCTACTAAAATTATCCTCATAATTTTCCAAATGATTTTTTGATTTATATAATTAAAATAAGCCCAAATGGCCACCATAGCTTGAAAATTTGGGCTAGAAGCATAGCGATGCCTTTTGACCTTGAAAAAATCAGAGAACATCCCCTTTATGAGAATTGAAATACCATATAAGGTATTTAATTAATTAAAAATCATGTACTTGACAAGTAATTTTTATTTTTGATCCACATTATTCTCCTATGTTCACTGAGCAAGAGGACATTTTTCTTTTATTTTTATGATTTTTTATGCGAAGATATGAATTTTTAAAGATCTGTCATTTAATTTAATTCATAAAACCCTTACTTATCTACTTATCCACGCGGCGCTGACTGGATCATAGGCAACTCTGAAAGACGACGTGGCAACGCGGAACGCTCCCTTTTGTTGTGCTTTCCACCTAGGCATGCCACGCGGTCCGTGGTTCACGCAGCAAGAGTCTATCCGGCTAGATCTCCTCTGTCCATTGGATACACACGCGATCGGATGACATCCGTTCATTGTCCCAAAGTGACCTAACCGGTAAACCGTCCACACTAAAACCCTAAGATCTATGCCTAGACTCAACCAAATCACATGCGGTTTATTTCTAAACCTTTATATACTCAAGAAGAACAAATCTATATGGTTAATCAAGTATGAAATCAAGCAATTACTATGGAGAATTTAAAAAAGCTCGAGTTAGGGTTAGAGCTCAATACCTTTTTCTGAGAGGGGAGGCCTCAATCAGATGGCTGTGGTAACTTTGGTTGAGTCCAATAAACCTTCAGATGAAGTCCTGTGCTCTAGTGAATTGTCTAGGTATGATTTTGACCAAGGTGGATTTCAAGTGTTGGTCTAGAGCTATCGTAGAGCGAGTTTCAGAGGGGGCTTTGATGGGGAATCAACTCCTCTTATTCTAGGAATGGTGTGTGCATAATTAATTTGAGCTTGATGGACTATGGAGAGATGTCTTGATATGAGCTGAAAGTTTGAGCTCAAAATTGGGCTCTCACAGTGGGAATCAGAGGAGGGAAAATGGTTGGCTTAAGCTGAGGAATGCTTAGATAGTATCTGGTTAGATTTTGATAGAGTTTCCCCAAGGATTTGTAACACCTCTCCTTTTGGCCATGGAGAAAATGGTTTAAATAGAAGGGCTTAGGGTGGACCTCAGGGCCAGTTGATGGGTGCAAAGAGTTGCATAGGTGGAGGGCTGAGGAGCTCTAAAGAGCAGTTAAGGTGAGCTGGCCTCTAGTGCTGAAATTGGGTTTGATTTAGGGGTCGTGGCTCACAACTTTGGCATTTTTTGGTGAGTATGGTGGTTGGCTAGAGCATGGGAGGTGGTCAGGTGAGCCAGGGAGGGTTAATTATGATTAACCTTCAATGGTTTGTCATGATGGAGGAGATTTCTTTGTTAAGGCCCAAAAATGGGATGAAATCCCTTAATTTAGGGACCCATTGGTCCATAGCTAACTTGGGTGTATTTAAGATGGTTCAACCTGGTCCAAAGGAGGAGCTTAGTGGTTGTGGGGGTCCTTGGTTGACCAAATTGGTTTGATTAAGTCAATTTTGGTGAAAGGGTCTGTTTGGGTCAAGTGGGTTGATGTGAGTTTTGGGTTGAGCTAGCCATGCTGTTGAGCTCAATTTATTGAGAAATTTTGTGTGGGTAATTGTCATGAGGAGTTCAGAAAAGATTTGGAGTAATTTTGAATTGGTTTGGAAGTTCAATTTGGAGGATTTTGGGCATTTGGTCAATTTGGGGGTGTTGGGTTAGACATGGGTTTAGGTTAGGCTATGGTTGGGTTAGGTCCAAATTAATGGTTCAAAATGGTCTAGAGTAATGTCATAAAGAGTTTTCAACATAAATTGGGTGTCAATTTTGGATTTAGGGCATTCAATTTGGTGGAATTTGGAGACAACCAATTTGGGGCAAATTTGGGGATTTTGAATGTGAGTTGAAATTGAGTAAAATTGAGGCTTGAACGAGGCCAATTGAAGGTCCAATTTGATGTGTAGGACTGTTAGGAAGAATTCAAGATTAAAATTGGGGTAATTGAGTGGATTATATGGTTCAATTAGATGAGATTAAGTCATTGGGTAAAAGTTGAGGGTTTAATTTGGATCAAAATTGAGCTCAAAGAATGAGTCAACTAGGCTTTGAATTGGTTTGAATTGATCATATAAATGATTAATTTGAGTTTAGAATTGAAATTGGGGAGGCTTGAGGCCAAATTGATGGGTATTTGCAGTGAATTTGGAGAAATTGGGCCTTTAAAGACAATTTGGTGCTTTTTAGTTAAAGTGGTCAAATTAGCCAAATTGGGTTCAATTAAAAGGTCCAAATTGGTTTTTGGGTCATTTGAAATGATTTTGAGGGTCTTGGGAAAGTTTGGGCTACCAATGGTATTTTTGTAATTTTAGCAAATTTGAGGGTATATTTGAGGGTATTTTGGTAGAGGGTATTTTGGTAATTTTGAAATTTTGGGATGTTTTGGGCAATTTGGGTAGTTTCAAATGGTTTAAAATGATTTTTGAATAATTTTGGATAATTTGGATGAATTTGGGAATTTTGGTTAAATTAGGGTTTCAAGTGTATTTAGATAATTTGGGTGGATTTGAGGGCAAAAGGCTGAGTTGGATATTTTGGTATAACTGGAGTGCCAACCACCTGATATGTTATATGAACCAATGCCCCATTTGGGTCATCTATGTACTAATCTTATCTAAACCCTAGCTTAAGGCTAGTGGGTCTAAGGGACCATCTACATGAGTTTCCCAAAAAATTAAGGGATTAAAGTCAACAAATCTGGGTTTTAGGGTTGTGAGTGAAAGTGGGTGCAAGTGAGTGCAAGTGAGAAAACTAGTTCCAAAAGAACACCCAGGGTCAACCCTAAGGTCAAACAGTCCTATGGGGACTCCCCTTGAGCTTCTTCTATAGTGGCCCCACCTACTAAGTGTTAGAGGTTAAGACCGGTTAAAGAGGTTAAGACCAGTATATGGAACTTCAAGTTGAGCATAGAAGAGTTTAGTATTTTTAAAGGTGAGGGTTCCTTTTCTAGTTTTCTAGGAATAGTTCACAAGAAAGTCTTGTGGCTAGATCTTAGGCTTCTAAAAAGAGAAAACTAAACCTCAACCAAAAGTGAGGTCAACAGCCTCTATCAACTTTTAAATGTTTAGATTTAATGTTTAGATTTAAAATGTTTAGATTTAAGAGAGATTTCCCCTACTACTGAAACTCTTCAGTTAGCTGATCGATCAATCACTTATCCTAAAGGAATTATAGAAGATGTATTAGTGAAAGTGGAAAAATTTATTTTTGCTGTAGAGTTTATTGTATTAGATATGGAGGAAGATAAAGAGATTCCTATTATTTTGGGGAGACCATTTCCTTCAACCGAGAGAGCTGTGATAGATGTGCAAAAAGGAGAATTAATAATGAGAGTCAACGATCAAGAAGTAACATTTAATATTGCTAAAGATATAAAATATCCTGCGATAGAAAAAGATAATGAATGTTTTTGAATAGAAGTTACTGATTATCTAAGTAATGAGCGAATTAAGGGAATGCTTGAAGAAAATTTAAGGTAAGAAGAGAATTTTGAGAATGACAATGACATAAAAGAAGAAAATTTAGATTATGTTTAGGACAATTTTCAAATTTTAGACCTTTTGGAAAATGATAATAAAAATCTTATTTCTTTAAGTATTAAACCACCTGAACTTGAATTGAGAGTACTGTCTACCCACTTAAAATAAGTGTTTTTAGGAGATTCATCTACATTTTCTATTATTATATCTTCTGATTTAACTGGAATTCAAGAACAAAAATTAGTAGAAATGTTGAAAAGATATAAGAAGACCTTTGGATGGACTTTAGCAGATATTAAAGGAATCAGTCCTTCAATTTGTATGCACAAAATTCTATTAGATGATCAATACAAACCTAAAACTGATCCTCAGAGGAGATTAAAATTAATAATGAAAGAAGTTGTTAAAAAAGAAATTTTAAAATGGTTAGATGCTAGAATTATATATCCTATTTCGGACAGTGCTTAGGTAAGTCCACTGTGTTCCAAAGAAAGGAGTGACAGTTGAAGTATATGAGAAAAATAAATTAACTCCAATAAGACAAATATCTGGTTGGCAAATTTTTATAGACTATAGAAAATTAAATATGGCCACCTGGAAAGAACATTTTCCTTTACCATTTCTTGACCAAATGTTGGATAGATTGGCTAAAAAAAATATTACTGCTTTCTAGATGGATATACCGGGTATCATCAAATTTTGATTGCTCCTATGGATAAAGAGAAGACAACATTTACAAGCCCTTATAAAACATTTTCTTTCGTAGAGTACCTTTTAAACTATGTAACACACCTGCGACATTTTAAAGATGTATGATGTCAATTTTTTGTAATTTAATTGAACGTGGAATGGAAGTATTTATGGATGATTTTTTTTGTGTTTGGAACTTCATTTGAATTATTTTTAAATAATTTAGAAAAAGTTTTGGAACTATGTGAAAGAGTCAACTTAGTACAAAATTGGGAAAAATGTCAATTTATGGTCGCAGGAGGAATTGTACTTGGGCATAAAATTTCTGAAAATGGCATGAAAGTAGATCCAGTAAAAATTCAAGTTATTGTGAAATTACCGAATCCTACTACGGTTAAAGGGGTAAAAAGTTTTCTAGGACATGCCGTTTTCTATAGGCGTTATATAAAAAATTTTCAAAAATTACTAAGCAATTACACCAACTTTTAGAAAAGAATATGAAATTTAATTTTAATGAGGATTGAAAAAAATCATTTGAACTATTGAAAGAAAAATTAACCACTGCTCTTATAATAGTTTCACCTGATTGAGAGAAACCATTTGAAATAATGTGTGATGTAAGTGATCATACTATTCGAGCTGTTTTAGTACAAAGGTATAATAAAGTTTTTAAAGTAATATATTATGTTAGTAAGACTTTAAATGATGCTCAAATTACTGCTCAAATTAATTACACCACAACTGAAAGAGAATTATTAGCTATTGTCTATGCCTTTGATAAGTTTAGGCCTTACTTAATTGGAGCTAAATGTATAATGCATACAGACCATTATGCTATCAAATATTTGATGCAAAAGAAGGATGCTAAGCTGAGATTAATTAGATGGATACTTCTGATACAAGAGTTTGATTTTGTGGTAGTCGATAAAAAGGGAACTGATAATCAAATAGCAGATCATATGTCTAGACTAGAATAAGAAATATTAACTGATTTTGCAAATGAAATTTTAGAAACTTTCCTTGATGAATAATTTTATAATATTGTTATAAAGGATAGACAGTTGTATGTCGGTATAGTAAATTATATTGTGAGTGACATTCCACCACCAGATGTAAAGAATCAACAATTAAAAAAATTTATTCATGATTTAAGATTCTATTTTTGGGATGACCCACATCTATACAAACAATGTAAGGATTTGATCATTAGAAGGTGTACGCCTTACGAAGAAATTGAACAATAATTGAATGATGTCATGATTCTGAATTTATAGGACATTTTGGAACTAGTAGAACTGCACATAAAATTTTGCAAGCTGGATTTTATTAGCATACTTTTTTTAGAGATGTTTATAAATATATTAAAACATATGATTGATGTCAGTGAGTAGGAAATATTTTTAGAAGAAATGAATTTCCTAGTGGGGATTAGATTTTATAGGACCATTTATGCCTTCATTCAGAAATTTATATATATTTCTTATTGTTGATTATATGTCCAAATTGATTGAAGCTATTGTTGTACCTAAATGTGATGCTCAAAGGGTTTCAAAATTTTTAAATAAAAACATTTTTACAAGACATGGAATGGCGAGAGTGATTATTATAGACGGAGGATCCCATTTTAGGAATAAGAGGATCAAGAAATTGATTAGAAAATATAATATTATGCATAGATTCTCTATTGATTATCATCCTCAAACTAGTGTTCTAGCAGAAATATCAAATCGTGAAATAAAATGAATTTTTAAAAAAGATGTAAATCCTTATAAATTGGATTGGTGTACTAGATTAGATACCGCACCATGGGCATACATAACTGCCTATAAGACTCCTATTGAAATGTCCCCATATAGACTTATTTTTGGTAAAACATGCCACTTACAAGTAGAGTTGGAACATAAAGCATTTTTTGGCTATTAGGGAATTTAATTTTAATCTAAAGGATGCTGGTGAGAAAAGATTATTGCAACTCAATGAACTTGAGGAGATTAGAAATGAA
>NW_018252107.1:2751-58012 GCF_001263595.1 Phalaenopsis equestris | reverse complement strand
ATTGACAAGAGGTTCTATTATATAATACTAGATTGAGATTATTTCCAGGAAAACAGAAATCTAGATGGTGTGATCAAAGTCTATCATTAAAAGTCTATCATTATGGAACTATTGTAATTAAAGATCCTAAAACTGGAAAGATATTAAAAGTTATTGGGCTCGATTGAAACATTATTATGAAGGGCACATGCCATAATTTAAAGAAATTGTGATGTTGAGTCATCCTGAATAAACATTAGTATGTCGGACTGACAATGTTAAACCAAGCGCTTTGTGGAAGGTAACCCATATACATACATACATCTATGTATCTTAGTATTTTGTTTAATAATTATTCTAAGTATTAGGAAATGATAATACTTTAGAATCCTACACAACCTTATATATTATAAATCAAGACAAATATTGGTATTGGATGAAAATTTGGAAGTGAATTGAACCAAAGATAAAACAGATGCAACTATGGCTTTGGTGCCAATGGCGCCAGCATGGGTGCCGACGATTTTGGTGGAATTGGTGGTTTAGAAAGATTTTGGCAGACTTTAGCGGAATTGCACTTCAAAATAACTGCCTTAAGGTCTTTTTAAAGGCATGAAAACAATTTTAGATGACCAGAAACTTCTAGATTTTGAAATACATGGCTTACAATTCCAGAAAAACTTCAAGATATGGGGATTTCAATCGAAGAAAGTTCATCAGTTTGACGCAAAAAAATTATAAGAAAAAATCATCACAAAGAAGAGATTTATTAAGGAGAGAGGCTTTGTCGATCATAGATTGAGTAATCCAAGTTTGCAAATTGAAAAAATCATAGTACAGAGACGTTGGGAAGTTCTATGCCACACTACTGCTGTAGTAGTTGTTTTAGTGGTAGAAGAATTCTATGCTAACCTACATGAAAGTAACCAAGGAGTTGTCTTCGTTCAAGGTAAGGGTGTACCATTTACTCCATTGCGAATTAATGATATGTTGATGATAGAAAGCGTGTCGATCTGTCATTATACAAATTTTATACCAACAAAAGATTTGATGTATGATGTATACCAATTTATGATGGATGAAAGTGATAATTAGGAAATTAGAGATGAGGGGTACGTTAGTTTCTCCGCTTCACTACTAAATCTGATATCTAAATAATGACATTTTTTCATCTTTGCAAAACTGCTCCCTATAATGAAAATTAGTAAAGTTACAAAAGAAAGTGCAATTTTAAACTATTGCATTCAAATGGGAAAGCCCATTGATATAGGATCAATTATTTTTAAATCTATTTTGGGTGTTATAATGAATGGGCCTAAATATGGACTGGGGCATCCTTCTACGATCTTCTTACTTTGTAATCAATCTCAAGTACCATATGAAAGTTGGGAGAAAGTGTTATTACCCTGGGAGCCGCTGGATCCTATTGATAGAAACTATATTAGGAATGGAAATGAATCATTGAATATTATCTAGGATCAATCATCACATGCTTCGACACCCTTAATGCCCTGTACAGTTGGAAGTTCACAAGTTTTGGAGAAGAAAATAAAAAAAAATAGAAAGAGAACTTCAGAATATCATGGATGTAATAGGAAATTTTACTTACCTTTTTGATCGCTTAGATTGGAGGATGAAAGAACACTTTGATCATACAATACAGATTGAAGCAGGTTTGGTGCAGATGTTCAATAAGAAGGAATGTATTGATGAAAATTCAACTGATCAATTCACATATTGACCCTTCTACTATTTGTACATACATTACCAGTCTGTGGGAGATATTAGAGGAGGAGACAGTATTGAATATGAAGATGAGTAATTGAAGAAAGTAATTGAAGAAGTTGGACTTCGTAATTGAAGAAGTTGGACTTCCCATTGTTTAAAATTAATTATGTTTTTAATGTAATTGTGTTTGATTTGCTTTGCTTATCACTTCCTATAACTTTAATTGTATGTATAGTTTAGTTTTCAACGTTCTAGTGTTGTGGCTTTATTTTGACACTGAATTATAATGTGATTTGCTTTATGTATATGTGAGTGTGATTAAAAGTATGTGTTTATAAAAACTTGGAATTTCATATATAAAAGTTGGTTTTGTGTTGTTTGTAGAAGCATTTGTTTGTGGAGTATTTAATGATGATTATTATTGTTTAAAAAGACTAATTAGACGTTGAAGGGAATTTGAAATAACTGATGTGAAAATATTATGAAAATTTTTATTTTTGGCACTGGCGTCGACGGTGCCAGCGTGGGCACCGACGATGCCCGAGACCCAAAAATCCCTAAATACCTTGAAATTTTTGCGAAACGCCATTTTTACTGCTTCGGTCACCTTCAACCTTCAGTTTACACCCCTAGGGCTTGCAAACACTTGGATTTAAAGGGATTAGAAGACAAAAGGAGTTTGGATTTCATCCTCTTTCGGTAAGAGCTACACTTTGAACTAATTTTTTTTTATTTCCACTAAGGATTTCTCCTACATTGCTAAGATCCAAAATTTTAAAATTTTTAAAGAGATTTTGAGAAAATCCTTTTGTGAAGAACTCTTACTTATTGGATTTAAGTTTAGAACGTTCCACATTGTGATTTTCAAAATTTTCAAAATTTATTTGAATTTTATCATTTTTTTCTTTTGAAGATTGCAATTGCACTAAGGACGAGCAAAGGAAAGAGGAAATTGGAATATGATGACCAAAGATTCATCAAATTCAAAGTTAGTGTTCATTTTAATAGTCTACTAAATACAAAGAAAATAATTTCAGATTGAGCGTTCAAAAATCTGGGTGGTGAAGTCGAGAGATTGATTGTTGCGCGACAGTGGGAGAATTTCTGTTACTTTACTACCGAGGCTCCGAATGAAGTTATTTTATTTCTTATTGATGGAAGAGGAGCTTGTAAAGTGAAGAATAACATTAAGGTAAACTTCCCTGCTTCTATGTTAAATGTAATATCCAAGGCCTGACAGTACTTTATATCTGCCAAAATGATACCTACGAATCACCGTAGTGAAGTTACTAAGGATAGAACTATCCTAAACTTCTGTATCCAATAGATGGGAAGTCTATATGTTGGATCTATCATCTATATGAACATTCATTTTATTTCTATGAGTGAGACGACTGGTGGATTAACACATCCTGCCTTGATTTTCACATTATGTGAGTAGTCAGGAGTTGATTTTAGAATTGATGAGGAATGGATTGAGCCTCTTAAACCTATTGGGCCAGCAAACATTAAACCATATGAATCTCATGTTGGATGGAGAATGAGAAGTAGGAGTAGGGATATACCTTCTACTTCTAGCAACCCTACTCTCCAGGAACTTATGGAACAGATGATGATCCAACAAGGAGATATTTTAAGGATGGAGATAAAGATTGAAAATTTGGAGGCTAGGAATGCACATAACGATAATTTAACAAAGCAAAAGTTTGAATATGATGTTGCATAAGATGATGTTATGGTTAGATACATGAGGGATGACCACTCAGTACAGTTTCCTAGTCACCCTATCTTTACCCCTTATCAGCAGCAAAACTTTGATATAGAAGAAGAAGAAGAGGATGAGTGAAGATGCCTGCATAGTTATAGTTCTGACCTTTTATTTAGTTTATAGTTTTTTGCATGTTGTTGTTGTTATTGTTTAGTTTATTAAATGTGAAACTTTGATTTGTATTGAATGTTGTGTTTGAACTATAATCTGTAGAGCTGTTGTTGAATTGAAATTTATTTTAGTACTGTTATTTGTTTTCAGTACTTTGTTGTATTTATTTTTAGTTAACTCTTTCTCAGCAAATATTTTTATCTATATAATATGTGTTATTTAATATTTTAAGTCTTATAGATATTCATATTAGCACCTGCAATATTTCAAAGTTAAGTTTCAAAATCAGAACCTTCACTTCAACAAGTAAGTCACCTTCAATAAGTAAGTCATTTCTTTATGTATTAACTATTTTCTTTTACGCTATATTTTTAGTTTTTCATGCTTAATCTTTTAAAAATTTAAGTTTGAGGGAGAAAAAAATTCATTTTTCTTACAAAGAAAAAAAGTTAATTTTATTTGGCCTCAATGAGCTATATTTTAAAAATTTTAATTTAATATGACATGTGGTAGTAGAGCCTAACTTTGAATAACTATACTTTTATTTCTAAATATATAGTAAGCTTAAGTAAAAACTTTCAATAATAAAGGTTCATTCTAGATATTAAGGCATTTGATATGAGAGAATAAGACTATATTTTTTCATTTTTAGTAAAGGAATTTGTATTTTTGAAGTATTAAAAACCTTATAATTTCATATAAGAAGAAAAGAATGAAACTTAAAGCTAATATGAATTTATAAAGTAAAGGAATGTGAAAAGTTTTTAACTTTAAGAAGGGGATAGTGAAGTTCAAAATCATTAAAGGCTATCCAGATATAGTAATCATCACATAAAAAAAGAAGATAAAGGATTGAAAATGATCCTGAAAGAAAAGAAAAAGAAATAAACATAAGAAAAGAAAAGAATAATATGTGAGGAGAAGCTTGAGAAGATGTCTAATCAAAAATTGGCTTCACTTGAATCTACTTAAGGAAGAAGGCTTGAATACATTCTTTAAACTTGTATTTAAGTATTAGCATATTTACTAATAAAATTTTCATGAAGTTCTTTTTCATATGGATATTCTAAGTGGCTTTAATATAACAATTTGCAATTTTCCTTGAAAAGAATAGAGAATCAGAAATCTTAGACTTGATTGCTAGATATTCTTATACCTTTAATATTAACTTGAGTTATTTTAAATTTTTCTTAAGTTATACTATGATATTTAATAGGCCAAAATATAAAAATTTAGAAGTTAAATTCTTTACTATAAGTCATATATTTTATGTAGTAAAGCAGTTACTTGAGAACAAGTAATATTTAAGTTTAGGGGATTTTGATACAACAAATATATATGCATTTTTAGACCTATATTTTATACTCATTTTTGGTGATATTACGCTTTAATTGATGGTATTTTTCATGTTTTATTACAGGTTGATGACTTTTTGCACTTGAAGTAAAAAGGAAGCAAAAAGGATAAAATTTGGAGTCAAAATGACATTTTGGAAGAAAAACTCAGCGCCGATGGTGCCAACAAGGATGCTGATGGCGCCAGCATGAAGGAGGAGTCATGAACAGCAGGGCGCCGACGACGCCAGACTGAGCGCTGACGACATCATTTGACGGAGAGCAAATAAATTCATTCGCACCACGGGCGCCGACGGCGCCAATGTAGGCCCAGTGTTTGTGTAGGGCCAATTTCTAGAAGATTCAATGAATTTGGATACTTTTTGAGGAGTTATTGGAGGCACCCTCTTAGAAAACCGACATTAAGCTTTATTTAGAGTAAAAATTGATTAGAAAAAGGGGGGCTAGTGTGTCATTGAGTCTTCTTGAGTGTTTCATTGAGTGTATTGTTTAGTGTAGTGAGTCTAAGTGTAATTTCTCCTAAAAGTTGTTAAAGAGAGAGAGAAGTGAGAGATTTCTTCTTCACTACATCTTTGAAGAGAAAATCAAGGGTCTTGTAAAGAGAGAAAGAGTAAAGTTGTAAAGAGAGAAAGAGTCCAAGAGAGGCTACAAGGAATTTGCTATGAGGAAGAGTTAAAGATAGGTATTGTTTGTTCATTAGTGTTATATAAACTTTCTTTTATTTATTAAATTACTTTTTTATCGTATCTTCCTTATGAGGTATGAGTAGATTTTTTTTGTCTTTCTCCCTACTCTGAGATATGGTGAAATGAAGAGATAATTTGGATGTGCCAATTTTAAAATATAAAATAAATTGTGATGATTTTTCACTCTGTTCTTAATTTACTTTTCAATTTGGCTCATTGAAATGTTAACATCTGTTGTGAAACATACTATCCAGGAATGGAGTATGAGTTTACAACAAAGTGAGAATCACATTCAACTCCATGAAGGAGTGTTTCGTTCATGGAATTGGGTGCAAATGAATACGGAAATATAAATTACTGGGTGAAGAATTGGATATTCTAGGGTGACCGACTAAAATCCCAAATTTGGTCTTAGTGTTTAAGAACTAAAGCGAGTGTTAGCCTTCAGTTAGCCTTCAGGATCAGGAGAAGGGAAGTGGAAGCTCTGGAGTGAGAGCCAGTATTCTCGCAGTCTAACCACAAATTTAGAGACTAAACCTAAGATTAGTCAACGATTCTTTATAACACTTAACTAAGGGTAGAGAATTAAAATTGCTTCTATTTTGCACAATACAAATTCAAACCATTGATCTCTCTCATTTAACCAAAAATTCATTGTATTGGAGAAGATGCTTTCTCATATTAGATAACTTCATCGCAAAAAATATAGCTTGATAGTTATAGTTTAGCTTTGCTTTACACTTTTACTAGTAGTTGATAATTTAGTTCTGATAGCACTTTAAATATTCAAAATTAGTAAAGTAGATTTTATTTTTTTGTTGTGACTTTCCTAATTTAAATTTTCATTTCAAATTTAAACCTTCCTCATGAGATCGATATTTGGGGCTTAATCAGAAAGGCCTCTATTACTTGATAACGATACATATACTTGCGTAGAATCCCAATATAAATTACTTCAATTTCTTATTCATAAAATAACGACCAAGTTTTTGGCATCACTACAAAGCAGAGTCAACTTTATTGATTTTACACAACTATAATTTTGGGGATCATGCAACAATGCCAAAATACTTGATGTGACTTGTGTGTATTCTTGTCAAGCCCTACACCAATGCTAAAATTCCGACACACCCTAATTCTAAGTTAAAGGGACCTACACAAGCGTATGTGTCATATTAGTAATATCAGTTTTTGAGTCTTGAATGTCAATCCCATAACAATTCTCTTCTTTACCCTCGCTCAAGTGCATAAAGAAGTTTGATTAAACTAGTTTTAATTCCTTAAACCCCAATTTGAACCCATCAAAGATTATTTTTCTATCTATTTGCGTCTCTCTATAGTTTAATTTTGATTCATAACCTATAGTTCAACGTGAATATTCTAATCATTTTTCCATAGCTCTCCCGACTCATTATGGATCAAAACATATTTTAACAAATCCTTTGGCCAGAATGAAAAGTAAAGGAAGCTTTGAAGAATACTCATCACATTAAAGATTTAAAATTTGTTTCACAAGCACTGTATAATTCGTACACCTAACATAATCATTATAAGAAAAAGGTGAAAGGACTACTCACTGAGCATCGAAAAAACAACACAAAACATCATTAACACAAAGCAAATCCACTAGGTAATTGTGTTTTACAAAAGTAAAATACAACAAATGCACAATATCTAGCCTCTTCGTTTTTACAAGGCTTTGAAATTGCTCTCTGATGATCCTTAAGACCCTTGCTGTTGTACTGAATAATCGCCTCACAATAAACCTTTTAAATCTCATCAAAATCTCTAAGTAAAATCCTTAAAGGTCTCCTAAAGAAAACCCCTAATGTTCTCTTCTCCTTCTTTTTTAAAATCCTCTTCTCAATCTCCTTAAAGAACTACCTTTAACCTCCAAATCACTCCTTACATCATGGGGAGAATTCCTAAAAAACTGCCCAGTAGTTGCTAGCGCCTAGGCGAGAGTCTCTCTATCTGCTCGGCTATGCACTGGCGCTCGAGTGCCAAAATAAGTGACGCCTTGGCGTCGGTCCCTTGGATCTCCAATTGCTCCATATTTACTCCTTTTTGTTTCATTTTTTTTCCACTTCGTTCCACTTCCACTACTTGTTATATCTGCTTGAAAAATATGAAAATACCCTTCTTTAAATTGCAATTTCATTCATAAAAATGTGCAAAATTTAGATAAAATTAAGCATGTTTTTCTACACATCACATATAAAATGTTATATTTGGTCGAAAGAGAGCTAGCCAACAAATGCAAAATATGTGTTTGTTTAAATTCTAAGCGAGCTTATCCTTATTGGATACAATTCCCTAGAAAGAAGACTATTCTAATATAATAGTACACAAGTCTCACACCTAGTAATGAAAGTAAAAAAGGCACACAAAGCGTACAACAACAAACACAAACCAAAACAATTATAGTTGTGTACAAAAATCCCTAGCTACACCTTAGCCTTAGTCTTAAACAAGAACTACAAAGTGTTGCCAAACTAGTATCTACATGTAAGACGTGCGGTGCAGGGCCAAGGGGCATACTTACATTACTCATTAAGACAACCCAATGATTAATGCTTATTTTTTTCTTATCACCACAGGTCAAACTAAGGGTCACACAAGTATTGCCACCAGGGTGTTCACTCACAAAATCTAAACCTATATGGTGTAATACAAAGGAGGATTCTGCTTGAAAAACCAAAACCCTAAGTATATAGAAATATACGACGGAATGCATAAAACATGTAATGAGAAAATGTATCTTGAGGATTAAACCACAAAGACACTATTTGGGCCCCTTTTTATTCTAACCAAAATGAGAATCTTAGAGCTTGTCACTCTTCAAATCCCCCTTTCTTAGAAATGCATTTGAAGAAAATATAAACTAAAAAAATATACAAACTAAGACAAAATAAAAAAAAGTAGCTACAAAGATATTTATAAAAAAAGTAAATCAGACTATACTAAACAAAAAAAAATACATGAGAAGGATAATATAAAAAAACCTTTATAACCAAACCACAATACAAAATCAAATTATTGTATTCTTGCTTCAAAAGATCTCTCACAAAAATGTCCTCGTGTTCAATTACATCCTGAGGAAGACTTGAAAGACTAATAATAAAAGGTGTTGTGATTGCATAAAATAGTCTTTAAAAAATAGACATTTAAGGTAATTCATTAGGTGGGAACACCAAACTAAAACCTAGTCAGTTGAACCTTAGAGCACCAGCTCAGCTTCATAATTATGTATGTCCGATCGTGAACCACTGGGCTCCATGGCTCTCCTGACAGTGTAAGCAACCATGGAGTCATCGTAGGCACCGGAAGGCTTCCATGATATTGGCCATCTATTGTGCCTTGGAGTCCGTGTGAGTCACTTAAAAGTGATCGAATTGGCATTAGAGCATTCTAAAGAGCCCTGAAAACTAAAATAATGAGAAAATAGATGCCTTTTATAAATAATAAATGACACATCAAATGAGTATATATTAAAAACATGCATTGTACCATCAAAGTTACCTTTCCCCTCCATAATGAGCATGCATTGTCCCATCAAATTAATTTATAATAAAGGCATGCTCATTGTCCCATGCAAATTCAAGAGTCACTACTTGTCGATGTCAAAACAAAATTGACATGTGTATAATATACTTTTAATTTATTAGTTAAATTTTTTAATAATTTAAACTTCCTAAAAAGACTATTAAATTTATACATAATATAAAATTTTATCATAATAAAATTAAATACTTTACAAAATTTAAAATGATAAAATATTTTTTTTCTATATTAAACTATGATACTAAGTTATATTTTTAATGAAATTATTTCTTACACTTATTGTTGAAAAAAAGTTGTAATATTTTAATTTTACTTTTTAAATCACCTCAATCTTTAAAAATATAATATTTTTTTTCAAATTAAATATTAAATTTGCAATTACAGAATGACTTGTTCTATTTTAATTTTTACTTTAAACTGCTATCCTATATAAATTATTAAAAATATTATTTCGAAAATTTGCCATTTTAAAATTTAAACTTTTTGTAAATATAAAACAAAATTCGTATTTAAATCCCTACCATTTTTTTATTCCCGTATTCAATTCCATCCATCCTTCCAGGCCACAAAACCCTGACCTCCATACCATCCTCTCAAACCAAAACACTTTCCCTTCGTAGAAGATGGCCGGAGTCACAGTGTACGGCCCCCCGATCTCAACGGCGGTCTCAAGAGTCCTCGCCTGCCTTCTCGAGAAAGACGTCCCCTTCGAGCTTGCCGCTGTAGATATGTCAAAAGGGCAGCACAGATCCCCCGACTTCCTTAAGCTCCAGGTCCGCTCTCTCCCTCCTACCCTTCCCTCTCTACCTCCAAAACACTAACCCTATCTTCCTCTACAGCCATTCGGCAAAGTCCCAGCCTTCAAAGACGAGAACACAAGCCTTTTCGGTCAGTAATCTCCCCCCATTTCATCATTTTCTTCTTCCCTCTCTCTCAGGCATTTTATCAAACAAATAAACTGCAGAGTCTCGCGCCATATGCCGATACATCTGCGACAAGTACGCCGATCAAGGTTACAAAGGGCTTCACGGCCGTGGCTTACTGGATCGGGCTTGGGTTGAGCAGTGGCTAGAAGCGGAGGCGCAGAACTTCGACCCGCCGAGCTCTGTACTGGTTTTGCAGCTAGCCTTTGCCCCTCGCATGGGTCTGAAGCAGGACGCGAAGGTCATCGAGGAGAACGAAAGGAAGCTTGCGAAGGTGCTCGACGTTTACGAGAAGCGTCTTGGAGAGAGCAAATTCCTCGCCGGCGATGAGTTCACCCTGGCGGATCTTTCTCATCTCCCCAACGGACATTACATCGCCGATCGAGATCATCTCATCAAGTCCAGGAAGAATGTGGCGAGGTGGTGGGAGGAGATCTCGTCGCGACCTTCCTGGAAGAAGGTTGTTGAAATGCAGAGCGCCCCGGCTTCTTGAGCTCTTCGATTTTTCTGTTGCTGAGAAGAAAAAAATATCTAGTTTTTCTTTTTGGTGGATTTTGCAGTCTTTGATCTTAAAGAACAAAAAGTCTGTGGAAGTTTTCATTAATCGGATGTCTTGAATCAGTGTTGTTGATTGATTTGGACAAGAAATCAGATCTGCTTTTTTTTTTTTTTTGCTTTGGGCATGTCCCTTGTTTTAACTATAATATACTGGTTTAATATCAATTTTTTTAGAAAGGATAAAGCCATTTAAAAGACATTTATATGCACACCACATAAATCATACCTATATACCTATCTGACACTATCATTCAGTTTATTAACATATTACTCAAATCATTAATATTACATAAAATTATTATTTTTTTGAAAAAGTAAAATGCTTTTTAATACATATATTCATATTTATATGTATATATTACTCAAAATCTGTAATATTACTTACAATTATTATTTTTTGTAAAAGTGAAACAGTTTTTAATACATTTGTTCATAACACTAAATGTTAAATTCAAATTTGTCTCGGATAAATTCAAATATGTCCGGGAGAGTCCTGGAAATCAAAAGAAGGCGGAGAGGGGGGGAGATAGGGAGAATTATAGCGCAGTACTGAATAGTAAAATTGTGTAACCTTTATTCATGAATTAGACGTCCATCTATAGCAAGGGATCTTGATATAATTACATATTATACCCCTATAATATGTAGGTATGGTAGGGGTACTTTGGCACATAAGTGAATTTGGCCCGTGGGTCTGCAAAGTAAGACCGATCGGCATTTTGGTCGGACGGTTGTGGAGCCGAGAGGTTGTTGGGTCGAATGGACGCTAGGTCGTCTGCCTATTCCCCAGAAGACCGAGTCTCCACGCCTAGAGCTTTAGGGACCATCAATTTTTCTTGCTCTGTCTGAATCCTTTGGAGGTGATCTTCCCCTCTATGCGAAACACACCGCTCCGATAACATAAAGATATGCTTGGTTGGGCAGTTATTCTTAGGCTGCCCATGGTAGGGCCTGTGAGGTCGCTTCACCCTTTTTACCGTCCTTGAGATGTATTTGTGATTCATGCTTCTACTTTTGATGTACATATTAAGTTTCTCAAATTTTCTTGCTCTTTGATAGTATTAACTGTAATAAGAAAAAGGGAAATTTTTATTATTCCCTCTTTTTTTAACAAAAAGGCAAACAAAGGCAAAACGAATTTTATATCAACATTCATTTATTGACATCATGAATAAATACCCTGGGTTTCTGTGTCAATGTTCATTCTATAGGGAACACTAGTTGTTGCTCAATCATCCAGATTTTGTTCCTCTGCTGGATTTCAGTTTGTTGTTTGAGGCCTCTTTATGGAGGAGCGATCTGACTCAGTGTTAAAATCAGCTGATAAGGCTAGGATGTTCGCCGCTCATTGGATCAGATCACATCGTTTCGAGGTTGAACCGTCGAGGAAGAAATGGGCCAAAAGATCAAAAAAGATTGAAGAAGGGAGGGTGGAGTCGTTTGATTCAGTTCTCGGTCGGCCGGAGTGGACACTTCTTAAGTCGTTGGTCATGAATACCCATCTCTTATATAGTATTCAATGAGTGGGCAGTGCGAAACTCACGCCTGACGAGATGGGGTTGGCAGATGATCTGCGGGTGAAAGGACATGTTTGATGTGAATCAGATCCTAGGTAAATTGTTCCCTCTTGTCTTTTTCCTTACCCCCTGTTTTTTTTGAAAGCTTGCTGATGGATGCTCCTTCCACAGATGTGGACACCATCGCGAAATAATTCATGGCAAACGTTGATGACTCAATCATTCGTATAGTTTCGATTCCCGAGAGACCAATTAGAGGTGAGAGGGAAGTGTTCAGTCGTCGTGCTAAAGCTGATGTGGTTTGGAGTGGGAATCTTTAGGCCCATTGGTATTCTCCTGGAGCCTTGGTTCGTCATATGGCTGAGCTTGAGGCAATAATAGCATGTTAGGGTTGAGATCTACAAGCCGCACTAAAGGCGATCTGTGAGGAGATAACAACTTTTCATAGTGAGATCGCTGGGCTTTGGGAGGACGCATTTGTTAAGAAGGTCAGTTATGAGGTTAACCGAGTAAATCAATTTAAGTTGATGATCAGACTTTGTTTAGGTGGTTAGTTATGAGAGGTTTAGTTCTGGCTGAGGCGGCCAAAGTTCAATTGGTGAAGTATTTCTTGTCAGACAAAAATTCTTATGTAATCATATTTTTTGAAATAAATAAGATGTATATATATATATATATATATTAAATCTGGATGTGCTCGAATGGACATCTGCCTTGGTTCTTGTCAGAGGCGCTTCATCTTTCATAGAATTTCTATAAATGGGTATCGAGGGACTTATGGGAGCTTCTTTTGATTTTTCATTTCTTGCTCTTAGATTTCCCTTGTCTTTAGGTAATTGTTACTTAATCCGCGTCATTCATATGGATCAAAAGAGGACTTCTCAGACTTTTACTTAGGTGGTCGCTCCCAAACATTTCGTTCTATCGTCGACACACAACGTCATATTTGAAAAAAAACCTTTGTTTTTCATCCCACCATTAGGCTGCAGTCTGTTCGTCCAGATGGAAGGGCGACCGATATTTACGTTGATGATTTAATGATGTATCATGACCACATGCGATATGGGCTGTTCCTGCCATTATATCGTGAACTCTTGGGTAGGTGAAGTAGAATTCAATGGTGGTAATTAAGAATTATATCATCTTCTACTGACAAAAAAGCGATCCATGTTTTCGTTAATAGTGGAATTAGATGACTATGTCTAATTTTGGTCAATCAGGTGGTTTTAGTTTATCGGTATGAACACTAGGCTAAAGCTTGGAAGTGTGAATTTTTCATTGCCTCTTCCATTAGGGGTTAGGGAATTAGTACAGTTCCGTCCGACGTCACTTTTCTGAAGAGAAAGGGTACACCTTCCCTCAAGCCGAGAGGGTCGATATCGAGCGCTAATTGCTTTCAATTCTCCAGTATATCGACCTAGTGACCGTATGGTGATTTTGATTCCCAAAAGTGTCTGGTTAGATGAATGCAGAGCTATGAGCTGCCACTAATGCTGCAGAGGCCCAACAATTGAAAGAAGTGGTCGCTCGGTTGGTCAAGGGGATGGTGAAGGTTAAAGCCAAAGTGGACGGGGACTAGGGAAGAGTGATAGTGATAGGAGAAAAATTTGTCACAGCGGTGGGTGGAAAAATTGGTCCTGCGGGTGAGAAGTTCTTTATTAAAATTTCTGTCAACTTGGGTGTGCTTTGTAAGGTCTCAACCAATGAGGTGAACTTTGTTGCAAGTAAATTTAAGATCTCCATTAGTTCTAATACTTATTTCATGATGCAACCTCTACCGCGCGGCCGAGGAGCTGAGGAGTAGTTTGGTTTGTTCGAGAGTGTGTCAGTCAAGTGGGGTCCAATAGGAGAGATGAGGAGAGTTAAGGTTTCCCCTAAATGAGGTATCTCATTTCTCAATCTTCCTACAAGGAATGAGGTCACCCGACTGGTGGTTCCCGGGGAGGTTCGGTTCGAAACTGGTTTTCTGGGGTGGGGGCCTCTAAGATTGAGTGTCACGAGGTTAAAAAATTGACCACCAAATCTGCTCCTTTGCTTCCTTTGCCACATACGAGAAATAGGGTTTTCCTTCTTAAATTTATGGAATGAAAATTCAATATTACCTTGATGGTTGATTCACTACGATCGATCGGTACTCCGTTTCTCCCTCTGCCAAAACTTACCCTTCCGCGCTCTTGGAGGCCAACTGGTCACCGACATTTGAGAAGTCGCTATGGAAGTTAGAGCAGCCCGAGTTATTCAAGAAGGCTGAATGATACACCTTAAAAGTATGTGAGGCCTCTCATATTCAATCAATAACTCTAAAGTTCGTGAAAACTAAGTGGGTTGTTGCTATGAAATGAGTGGATGTCTTGGCCAGTTTGAGCGCTCAGTGGGGCAATCTTGGTGCCATTCTTGACATTCTTTTAATGCTCGGCTGGGTGATCTAGATTCCACGATAGTCAGCTTTCATTAAATGCTCAACGAGACAATCTTGGCACTGTGGCTAACATTCTTCATTTTGTGCTCAACTTATTGATCCTGGTGCTACGACTGACAGTTTTTTTAGTGCTTAGCCGGGCAACTTAGTGTCACAGCAAACAATCTTCATTGGCTAACAGTCTTTATGTAGTGCTCATTTGCGTGATCTTGGCCCTAAGGTTGACTGTCTTTTTATAGTGCTCAACCCGACAATCTTGGTGTTTTGGCTGACAGTTTTCATTCAATGCTCAGCCTTGGTGCTACAGTTAACAGTCTTTTTTCAGAGCTTAGCTGGATGATCTTGGTGTCACGACTGACAGTCTTCTTTTAGTGCTCAGTCGGGTGTTGTTGGCGTTGCGGCCATCAGTCTTCTTCTCTCCAAACTTCCAACTTACTTTCCTATGTTTTCTTCAGTTGCCCAAGTATTTTCCTATTCTCAAGGTTTTGGATCTTATGTTAGTGTGACACTCATTAATTTTATATGCATTATTAACAGATATTTAGATGAGGAATTGACATTGCAAACATATTGGAAAGTAAATTTAAATGAAAATTTTTTATTTAAAGAGTACAAAAAGGTAAGAGGAAAAATCAAGAATACTCTTCGTGGGATTATTCGAGCAATATGGACGACCTTTATTCTTCCGAGCCTAGCAGAGCCTCCAACACTAGCATCTTCCCTTATTTTTAACCCAAGTGTCTCGTGGCCATGAACTCTTTTAGCTTTCCTATCTTAATTAACTCATTGATAAGATTCCAAAGGTGTATGCATTCGTCCATGTCGTGAGCATGATCTTGATGGTGTTTGCAATATTTTCTCGCATCTCGACAAAAAACATCTATCTTTCATATGTGCGGGCTCTTTGAAGCATTCTTTGTCTTGGGTGGCATCCACATTATTCATCATTGATACCCTCAGAAGAGTAGCTTGCAAGTCATTTTGATCTCTAAATGAATGCTCGTAACGTTGCACTGGCCTTTCATATTACCAAATCAGCTAAGGGTCTCGATTTTCTGCTTGTCTATTGTACTAATGATACCACCTAGTTCTTCGTTATGTCGGGAAGACTGACCTTCTTCAAAATGGCATTGGATGGTTGGTTGATGGCAGGTAGATTTAGTGTGTAAATTTTATAAGTATATTTCAATATTACGAAATTCTACACGACATATATATAATATCTGGGTTGATCTCAATTCCTTGATGACGGACAAAGAATCCTGAAAATTTCTCAGAGGTAACGTTGAAGGCACACTTTAAGGGATTCATCTTGAGATTGTATTATCATAATAATTCGAACACGATCCTCAAGTCATACAAGTGGTTTATTCTCTTTTTCCTCTTGATGAACAAGTCTTCCACATAGAATTCCACTTGATTGTCGTTGAGGTCATCAAAGATCTTTGACATAACTCATTGGTATGTTGCTACTAAAGTGAATGTTATTTAAAATGTAGTTGAAAGACAAAGTTAACTAAACTAAAAAACTAACTTTTAAAAGTAAAATTACGAAAACTAAACTAAATTTTTGTTTTGATGGAAATTTCAAATTTAAGAAAGCATCATTCCCCTTTACAATGAGTATATGGATTGTGAAGAAATTGAAATCATTTGAAAAAGTATATAAAAAACTATTTTGTGCCACATAGTAGCAATCCTATTCCTTACCCAATTCCGAGTATTATAAAAAACATTGACTAATTCAGGGTTTGGTTCCTAATTTCGTGGTTAGGCTGAGACGATATCGGCTGCCACTCCAAAGCTCCCACTACACACTTACCTGAAGGCTAACAATCTCACATAAGTTTCCAATCAACTAGACTAAATTGGGGATTTTAATTTGTTACCTTAAAATCTCCAATTCTGCATTCAACAAAGTATATTTTTTTATTTATTTGCACCCAATATCATGGATGACATACTCTCCCATGAAATCAAATGTGATTCTCCCTATGTTATAAAAATCATATACCTTTTTCAGAACGCATGTCTCTCAACAAGTTTTAACATTTCAATTGGCCAAATCGAAAAGCAAAACGAAGATCAGAGTTCAAATCATCACAAATTATTAACATTGAAAACCGTAGAAAACAAAATCAATTGTTCACAAAACCATATCTCAAAGTAGGGAGAAGGATAAAGAAGACTACTCAGAATTTATGAGAATGATACGATAAACACAGATTTCATATATAAAAATAAGTTTACAAAACAAAAGAAATAAAAGACAACTTATCTCACAATCATTCCCAAGAAAATCCCTAGAAGTTCTCTACAAGCCTTTCTCTCTTTACAATGACACTCAATTCTCTCTTAGAAGTGTAATGAAGAAGAAATTTCTCACCTTCCCTCTCCTCTTACAACCCTAGAAGAAAATTTCCTCTTCTCTCACCTTGCCTCTCACACCAACTTTCTCTCTCTCCCTTTCTCCTCTCTTTCTCCTTTATAAGCCCTCTCTATTATTTTGGGTGGCCTCCTTTGAAAAGGAATTCAAAATTCCCCTCCAAAAGTCAACTCTTTTGAATTCAAAAGATGTGTCATTTGATCAAAGAGACATATCTCTTCATAAAAGAACCTTCCAAAGTGTGCAGATGCATTAAATTACTTCAATAGGTGTGTAGAACAAGTGTCCCTTTGAAAATTTGCACAAACTTTGTCTCGAAATGCCTTAATTTGTAAAAAGTTATCTCTGGCGCATCATGCGTGGATCTGGTGCATCATGCACCATTTCTCTGTCAAACAGCGCAACATGCGCCGATCTAGCGCATCATGCGACAAAATCCCAAAATTCACTGTCGTGGTTCCAAATTTTGTCCTTTTTGACATTTTTTCTCCAAATGCCTAAAAATGATATACCTGCAACAAAAAATTCTCCAAATGCCTAAAAATGATATACCTGCAACAAAAACATAAAAATACCCTTCTTTAAAGTGCAATATCACAAAAAATAAGCATAAAATATGTGCTTAAAATAATATATTATTTTGTTGTCGCCATAAGGATTGGACACTCTTGGTCTATGCTCCTCCCTCCTCTTTGACTGTCACCAGGGAGAGCTCTTTTCTGGGTTGAATTACCTTTTGGCTCCTTCTTAAAAGTGCTTTCCTTCATAGGCATGTGCTTGTTAGCCCTCTCAAATAGTTTTTCCAAGTCTTGGGGTCGTTAATACTAAGGTCATAGGATCTCTCGAAGCTTATGACTTTCTTCAAGGAAGCTATGGTTGCGTTGATTTTGAGTTCCTTTACCTCTAACATTTCTCACTAGAAACGTGTGATGAAAGTGCAGAGGCTCTCATGTTCTCCTTGCTTGAGTTGCCACAAGGATTGGATACTCTTGGTGGGTCTCTCGGTACTGTGAAATTATGCCAAGAACAACCTCTTGAAATCAACAAAGCTAAAGATGCTGCCGACTGGATGCCCATGGAACTACTTTAGACCTCAAGGTGGTGAAGAACAGTGACACTTAAACATGTCTAAGATCTTGAGCAAGCATACTGATCCTAAATATCTATATTGATATAAAATGCGATGTATGTGATTATATGCTTAATTTTCTTAATTGTTATTTTTAATTTGCAGTAAAGTCAAAAACTTGATCCAAAGCAAAAACTAAGTAAGTTTTCCACTATGAAACAAATAAGAATACGATTATAATATTTAAATATGGGATACTACGCAAGTATAAGTATCATTATCAAATAATATAGGAATTTTTGATTAAGCCTCGAATATCGAACCCATAGGGAGATTAACGATATGCACTTTAGGAAACTAAAAAAGTTTAGATTACAAAAATCTACTTCACAAAATATTCTTACTTAAACAAAATATTCCACAAAATATTCTTACTTAAACTTAAGAGGCTATAATAAGAATGAAAATTTGATTCTTTTTGTAATTTTTGATTTATGAAAATAAAGTAAGCAACTAATTAACTTAACTAAGTATTTGCAAGAAGAAGGCTATATAAATAAAATATCTTTTTCCTTATCATGAATCATTAATAAGTATATAAATTCTGTTGTGGAAGTATGCTAAATATTTTTTGCCAAATAGGAGCAATAATATTCTTTACCCTTACTAGAGATGCATAAAGAATATTGCTTAATCAATAGTTTGAATAATCTTGAAGACTGGTTAGGTAAGGAAGATACTAGCTCTCACTCTAGAGTTTTCTCTTCTCCCTCCACTTAGGGGCTAACATCTCGTATCAAAACCTAAAAGTATAAATTAAATTGGGAGCTTTAGCCTGTAACTCTAAAGTCCTCTAATTCTACACCCTTGAAAAGTTTATTTCCTTATTTATTTGCACTCAACCTCATGAACTACATTCTCATTCATGAAGCCAATATGTAATTTTAACTATTTTTTGACTAAGATAATACCATCTCAGATCTTACATTTTCTCACAATAGGTATTAACATCTTAATTGGCCAAATCAAGAAGTAAATGAAGTGCAATAAATGAAGTGCAATGAAGTGCAAGGTTTCAAATCATCACAACTTGTTCCAACATTGAAGTCTAATACTTCACACAACATCCTTTAAACACTTAATCCATGGAGAAACACAACCACACATTAGTTTAAAAGTAGAAATAATGCACACAAACAAGAAATCTAGATTAATACCAAGTCTAGTCATTAAGATAAACACTTATCTAAAATCCTCTCCACCAAATGTCTTAAAGTTCCTTTGAATTCTCTTCCTTCACACACAATACAAACTAACACGAAAAAAAAAAAGTGGTCGGCGACGATGGGCGGCGGCGGCGGTGGTTACTTGGATGGATGATGGCTGTAAAACCTGATGGATGGTTGGCCCCTTGCCTTGATGATCCATGTCCTCTTTAATAAAATCTAAAAGGTGCCTTCGTGTCCCTTCAAAATGTGTCTTCATTCAATGAATCGTCTAGAAGTTGCCTCCTAAAAAGCCAATTGAATGAACTTTCATGTCCATGGGATTCCATGGGAATGTCCATGGGATATTTCCCATGTTTTTACCAAGGTTTGCTTCAAACACCTCTTTAAAAATTTATCTAAATTCAATGAATCATCTAATAACTACTTTTGGCACTTAAGCACAGGTTTGCACTTAGGTGCCCCAGTTCATTTTTGCACCTTTCTCCTTTTAGCATTTTTCATCCATTTGATTGTACCTGAGAGAAAACACATAAATACCTTTCATTAAAGAGAAATATCTCAAAAATATGTATAAATTGTGTATAAAATCATTATATATTTTAGGTGTATCAAAATCCCCCAAATTTAAGATGTTACTTGTCCTCAAGTGACCCTTCAATCTTTAAAAACCAATATAAGTAGATGATGTATATGAGTTTCTTTAGGGGTTACCAACATTTTGATGTAGGAGTATAGTAGTCCTATTTAGAAAAAATATTAATAAATGAGACCAACTTAGAGCTTAAAAATTTTTAAAGTTAAGAAATATAAAAAGATGAGTTTCTATCTAATTCAGAAATATTGTAGATTCTCCAAAAATACAGTTTAGGTATTTTATCTTCTCCACTTAAAAAATTTTTATTAAGCATAATTTTACTTATACTATTGTATCCTTAAACTTAAGGGTTTCTTAATCCTCAAGCTTCTCCTCCCTTTTTTAATTTTTCTTTTCTTTTTCTTTTCCTTTTCTTTTTTCTTTTTCCTTTTCTTTTCTTTTTCAGGAAAGGATTATTATATCTGGATATTGTTGACCTCATTTTTTTTGAGGTCTTCTTTTCCCTTCTCTAGATACCCTAGGGTCTAGCCTTAAGATATGTCATTAATGATTTTGAATCCCACTCTTCCTTTCCTAAAACAAGGAATTGATATTTTTATTTCACTTAAAAACATAATAATAGTTTCAAAAATTAATTTCAATAAAAGAAGTTTAATTTTTGAAAATAAAAATCTAAATCTTCAAAAATTTTCAAAAACACAATTTTTCCTACTAAAGATAATTACACTATATTTAGCATTTTCCACACTGAAAATTTTTAATAAAAATTTTTAACTTTAGTTTAACTTTAGGTTTTTCTTCATTACTATAAATTTTAACTAAGTTCTCTTACTCATTTATATATTCAAAATTTTATTTCCCTAATACAACTTCATATACATGATCATTTTTCTTCAAATCAAAATCAAATTTATTTGAAGCACAATTGAGAACAAATAAATTTTTAAGTTCCTTAGAAAATTTTTCATCCTTCCCCCAAACTTAAATTTTTAATAAAATTAAAACATTTTAGCATCATATATAAATATTAGCAGGAATAAAAATTTAAAATAACATGCTTGCAGGAATTTTTACATCCCAAATATGCAAGTACAAAAAATTAAAACTAGAGTAAAATTTTAAATTGATCAAATTTTAATTCTCTTAACATATAGAGATTCATCAGACTTCTATGTAGTTGAGTATAAAAACAATCAAACACTTTAACAAATATACATGACTGCAACATAAAAAAAACTAACTGGTAGTAAATTGAAAATTTTAGGCATGCAACTTTTAAGTAAAATGTTAGCTAGACTCTAAACCTTCATAAGATCTCAGAATTAAGTTCAGTACACACTAACTAAATACATTAAACAACACAATTAACACAATTACTATCACACAAACATAATATCTACTCACAAAACAAAAATACATCATAGTAGGTGCACGAAACAAAACAGAACTTTTAGGAAAACTAATAGTCTCAACAATAACAACTAAAAACATGACACAAAGTACAAAATAAATGCACTAACAACTGTTCATAACAACACATACACTAAAACATCAAACAAAACTAGAGATCCAAACTAAGCATCATTTTTCTCTTCATCACTATCAGCACTACGCCAAATAGCTGCAAGTTTGTATTGTGGATATCTAGGGTACTGAGGAAATACAACATCCTGGTTACCTCTCATAAGGTTTTCCATAGCTAAATTGATTTCACCCTCATAATCATTATGTCTCTTCATATACCCATCCATGTGCTCTGCAAATTGTTCTAAATTCAATACCTTATCCGCAGTGTATTTGACATTGTCCAAAATCTTCTGTAATAACTGTGACTGAGAATTAGGTCTGGAAGTCTGACCCCGTGACATAGAAGCATGTGAAGTAGAAGCTCGTGACATCGAAGCAGCAGACTACTGGAGAATCCACAATTCTAACCAAAAGTAGAATGATGTGAATAAGATTTCACATTCATACTGGTAATGGGCTTTAGTGGCTGTAAGATCTCCTCCCAAGTGTCAAATCTAACTCCAACATGCTCGCATAAATAAAAGATCAAGGATGCAAATTCCAAATCTGCAGTAATAGCAACAACGACATAATTGGTAATAACTCCATGAATCAAAGTTCTAATATCAATAGGCTTGAACCACTGAATGCAATAGTTCAAGGTTGCTCGATCTCGAGTCACTTCACTTAAATGATTTGTAGGTAGCAAACGAGCAGAAATAAGATAATGTCCTGCCTTTGTAGTGGCATGCAACTTTGAAGTAGAGATGTTTACTCTTATTTCATTTGTGATCTTCCAATGCCCTCTCCCATAAGTCAAATATGAAATAATCTCGTCTAACTTCTCTTTTGTAGGACTATGTTTGAATAAAAACACAAAGTACTCGAGGACAATTGATAAAACTGATGAATTACCTCAGGGGAAAAAGGCACTGTCTTCCCCCTCACCATGAATCCTACTTTATCAGCTTCAGGGAGATTTGTATAGAACTCCAACATAACAAAAATCACTGCGACAATAGAAAATCAACATAACTGCTCCCACTGGCGGCGAACAATCAAATCTTCAACAGCTCCTCTCAGACTTTTAAAACACCGCTCAGGAATCAATTTTCTCGATTGCACTGCATCACTGTATCAATCATGAGCTCTCAAACTGACAAACTTGGTTGAATCGAATGGAGACTTCCCCTTCTCTTCATTCTTGGTGCCATTTCTAAAAAATGTATAAAATTAAATCTAGCAATTTTTACGTCAAATCATCAAGAAATCTTCAAATATGGCAAGCCCTAGGTCTAAAATCATGAATGACCCGAGGAAGAAGATGAAGTGAGGTGTGAAAATGGTGTTTTCAGATTGATTTTTCACTTAAAACCATTCACTTAAGCACTAAGGGTTCGACGCTTAGGTTCCTTTATTTATGTTTAGACAGCGCTTAAGCGCAGGGCTTGGTGCTTAGACGCTAGTGCACAAATTTTGATTTTTTTGATTTAAGTGAAATACACTTCTAGCTTAAGTTAACCAACCCGACATGGTCTCATAGCACTTTATATACTATTTCCTTCCCTTTTAACTCTCCTCTTACTTAAGATTTACCAATCTTAGCTAATTTGATTCAATACACAGTAACACAAAATTTCACACAAACAAAACACTTGTATTAATCACGAATGATTACAATCATTTTCAAATACTTAAGTTCTCAATCCAAATAGCCTTGGAAGAGAAAATTCCTAATACAAACACAAGACAATTATCACATATAACATACTAAACACAATTAACATTAAACAAAGACTAAAGACACAAACACAAAACTACGAACTTAATTCCATTCTTCAGTTGGTGGAACGAATCCTGGCCTCTCATTAGTCTCTCCTTCAGCATTTGGAACGTATATATGAAAGAACGCACGAAGATTAAAAACTCTAGTTGAATCTTCTTCAATCCACCTGTTCTTCAGATACATAGCCTTGTCCATTTCTTCTATAAAACTGTTATGACTAAACTGCATCTTCAATTGCCATCCATATGATCCAGATGCGCATTAACTTCCATCACTTTTTCTTCAATCAAAGCCAAAACTTCCATTACTTTTGCTTCATTGAAGCCACGTTAGCCTCAGTCTTAGTGATTTTCTCTGCTATCCCTTCGATACTAACAGCGAGGAAACCATTATATTACTCTTGCCCACTATGACTAATAAACTTCTTTCTCATTGCCTCATTCTTCATCTTCAAATCACTCTCCCAAGATGACATTTTTCCTAAATCACTCTAATTCACTTAGGATTTAAGGTTAGAATTGAATTGTGATAAAAATCCTTACATAACCCTTATATTTAGAGGCTCCAAACACTTCCTATAACTCCTAGGCATATCTTAAAACTATCTCCCACATTTAGGCCAACCAAATCTCAGTTAAAACTTCTTAAAATAGAAATTCACACATGTTTTTTTTAACTGCCGCGCTTAAGCGCCGATGCTCAATTTAGCACAGGTCAACCTAACGTCTAATTACTCATTCTAACTTGTCTCAATCATCTTTAAAGGTCTTAGAATAATCACTAACTCAATATATAATCAAAAATTCTACCAGAATTTTCTAATTACACACAACAATACGACAATAAAAACTAACATACAGATAACTAAGAACTGCCTCGCACAGAGTGCTTGGTTTTATGCATCACCTCGAAGTAACCAGTGCTTATTATGGTTGACCCAACATCATAAAATTATTTAATTTAAGTTGGTCATCTAAAAAGTAGGATTTCAGCCTGTGTCCATTCACCATGAATATTTTGTCATTTTTAGGATCTTTGATATCCACAGCTCCATAGGGATAAACTTTCATCACAACAATTGGGCCTATCCACCTGGACTTAAGTTTACTTAGAAATTATCTTAACCTTTCATTGTAAAACAAAACTTGTTACCCTGGCTGAAAATTTTTAGTAAGAATACTCCATGCCACATCTTCATCTTTTTTTTGTAAATCTCAGCACTTTCGTAAGATTCATTTCTTATCTCTTCAAGCTCATTCAATTGCAATAACATTTTCTCACTAAAATCCTTTAAATTGTAATTAAATTCTTTAATTGCCCAATATGCTTTATGCTCAAGTTCAACTAGTAAGTGACAAGTGATCCCGAGGAAAAATAGTTGTGCAAAAATTATAAAATTGACTCCGCTATGTAATTGTGCCAAAAACTTGATGCTCTATATATAATTAAGAAATTTAAGCAATTAATATTGGAATTCTATGAAATAATACATATCGTATTAAGTAATGAAAGAAAAACTGAAATATAAAGTTTCTAGTATACATAACTACTAGAAAAACTGAAATATAAAGTTTAAACAGTAATTACTAAATTATTAATCTATTAAACAATGTTTATGTGATGAAGATTTCTTATGTGAAAAAGCATCTTTCCCACTACAGTGAGATTTTGGCAAAATGAGATGAGATAAATTGTTAGAATATGTATTGGGCCAAATAAGAGCACTTTTAATTTTCTACTATGATACAGTATTATGGAAAATCGTTGGCTAATCTCAGGTTTAGTCCGTAAATCCGTGGCTAGGCTAGGTGGATCAGTTGTAGAACTCATACTCCATTTCTTAGATCATATGTTTCACAACAAATTTTAACAATTCAATTGGCCATATCAAAAAGTAAATTAAGTTCAGAGTTGAAAAATTATCACAATTTATTTTATATTTTAACATTGGCACATCTATATTATCTCTTCATTTCACCATATCTCAGAGTAGGGAGAAAGATAAAGGAAACTACTCAGACTTCATGAGAAAGATACAATAAAACATAAATTTCATATATAAAAGAAAGTTCATACAACACTATTAAACAAACAACACTTATTTGAAACTCTTTCTCATAGCAAATCCCTTGTAGCCTCTCCTAGAAAATGTAGGAAGAAGAAATCTCTCAATTTTCTCCTTCTCCATCAACTCTTAGAGAAGAATTCACACTTAATCTCACCACAAAAACTCTAAATTATAAGAATAATGGACTCTAAATGGTTGTGGAATGAAATAGAAGAGTGTGTGGTGTGTAGGAGGTTGTATTTTGGGCAATGAGAAGAGGCTAAATTTTGGGTGATGAGAAATCAGGAAGAGTCACTTTTTTTATCAATTTTGACCCTAAATAAAGCCTAGAGTAAGTTCTCCAATAGGTGCATCCAAAAACTATTCAAAAAGCGTCCAAATTTTTCGAATCTTCTAGAAACAGGGTCTGCATCGACACTGGCGTCGTCGGTGCCAGTGGTCTTTTATTTTATTCGATGCTCCCTGTCAAATGACGCTGTCGGCGCTCAGTCTAGCGCTGTTAGCGCTAAACAAATTTCCAAATTCTCCATTTTGACTTTAAATTTCATCATTTTTTGCATTCTTTTTACTCCAAGTCCTAAAAATCAACAACCTACAAGAAAACATGAAAAATACATTCCAATAAAGTGCAATATCACCAAAAACGAGTATAAAATATAGGTCTAAAAATGCATATATTTTTGTAATATAACCCAAACTTACATTTTACTTGTCCTCAAGTAACTCCTTTACTACATAAAAATATGACTATGATAATGAAATTAATCTTCTAGATTTCCATACTTTAGTCCACTAAACATAATAGCATAACTTAAGAAAAATTTTAAACAACTCCAATTAATACTAAAGGTATAAGATTATCTAGGAATCAAGTCCAAGATTTTTGATTTTCTATTCTTTTCAAGAAAAAATTCAAATTGTTATATTAAAGTCACTTAGAATATCCATATGAAAAAGAATATCATGAAACTTTACTATTAAATATGCTAATACTCAAATACAAGTTTAGAAAATGTAGCCAAGCCTTCTTCTTTAAATTGATTCAAGTGAAACCAATTTTTAATTAGGCATATCCTCAAGCTTCTTCCCACATCTTTTTCTTTTCTTTTCTTTTCTTTTCCAAAAACATTTTCAATAATTTTTCTTTTCTTTTTTTGTTCTCTCTTTTTTTTAGGTGAGGATTACTAATCTAGATAGCCTTTAATGATTTTGAACTTCACTATCCTCTTCTTAAAGTTAAAAGCTTTTCACACTCCTTCACTTTATAAATTTATATTAGCTTAAAGATTTTTCATAAAGTTTTATTCTTTTCTTCTTACATGAATCTCTAAGATTTTTAATACTTTAAAAATACAAATTTCCTTACTTAAAATAGAAAAACATAGTCTTATTCTCTCATACCAAATACCTTAGTCTCTAAAATTAACCTTTATTATTGAAAATTTATACTTAAATTTACTATATGTTTAGAAACATAAATATAGTTATCTAAAGTTAACCTATAATACCACAAGTCATGTTAAATTTAAAATTTTTTAAAATATAGCTAAATAAGGGCAAATAAAATTAAGTTTTTTTCTTTAAAAATAAATTTTTCTTTCCCCGTAAACTTAAATTTTTAACCCCCAAACTTAAATTTTTAAACCCAAACTTAAATTTTTAAAAGATTTAGCATAATGAACTTAAAAATAAAGGGTGAAAGAAAACATTTAATACATAAAGAAAAGACATACCTTTTGAAGGTTGTGATTTTTGAAACTTAATTCTGAAATATTGGAGGTCAAATAACAAACCATTTTACAATCCTACAGTTCATAATATATTAACTAAAATAAAATAGAGTCTCACAATCTAAAAACAAACAGTCTTAAAAATATAACAAAAACAAACAACAAAATAATAAAGTACAATCAAACATAAACTAAAAGAAAGATCAAACTAACATATCACCAATCATAGTCTTCTTCTTCTTCTTCTTCTTCTTCTTCTTCCACATTCAAATTCTGCTGCTGATATGGAGTAAAGACAGGGTGAGTAAGAAAATGAACTGAGTGATCACCCTTCATATATTTAACCATCACATCATCATAAACAACATCATATTCAAACTTTTGTCTTATCAAATTATCAGTGTGAGCATTTCTGGCCTCCATGTTTTCCATTCTATGATCCATTCTCAAGATATCTCCCTACTGGATCTCCCTACTCTCAAGATATCTCCCTACTGGATCATCATCTGCTCCATAAGTTCTTGAAGAGTAGGGTCACTTCCTCAAAGTAGAAGGAATATCTAAGGAATATCTCTGGTCTTACTTACAGACCTCCATCCAACATGAGATTCATATGTCCTTATATTGGCAGGACAATAGGTTTTAGAGGCTCAATCCTCTCCTCTTCTGGTCTAAAATGAATTCCTGCCTGTTCACAGAGTGTGAAGATCAGGGCAGGGTGTGCTAAACCACGCTAAACCACTAGTGGGCTCTCTCAAAGCAATAGATCGAGTGTTCATATAAATAATAGAGCCAACATTTATGCTCATCACCTGCTGGATACAGAAGTTCAGGATGGCTCTATCCTTTGTAACCTCACTATGATGTTAAGTTCAGGATGGCTCAAATGTCTTTATATTGGCAAACCTAATAGGTTTTAGAGGCTCAATCCTCTCCTCTTCTAGTCTAAAATCAATTCTTGCCTGTCACAGAGTGTGAAGATCAGGGCAGCAAGTTCTAAACCACCGGTGATCTCTCCAAAAGCAATAGATTGAGTGTTCATATAAATAATAGAGCCAACATTTATCCTCATCACCTGCTGGATTCAAAAGTTCAGGATGGCTCTATCCTTTGTATCCTCACTATGATGTTTTGTTGGTATCATTCTTCTAGAAATAAAGAAGTGCCAGGCCTTAGATACTACATTTAACATAGAAAGAGGAAAGTTTACCTTAACACCATTCTTCACCTTCCAGGTACCTCTTCCATCAGTAAGAAAAAAAAAATAACCTCATCCAAGGCCTCATTCGTAGCAGAAAATGATTTATACTGGCAACTGTACACATCTCCTAACTGATAAAATTCATTAATCTTTCTTGGAGAAAACTCCACCATTTTCCCACGAACAAAAATAGGGTCTTCAGAAGTCTCTTTAAAATTGGCATAGAACTTCAATACTACACCAATAATCGCCTCGATAGTAAAATAAGAAAAATTTTCCCACTGTCGAGCATTGATTAATCTCTCGACTTCTCCTCCCAAATTTTTAAATCTTCGATCCAGAATCACTTTTTTATTTTCAAGTAGACTATGGAAACAAGCACTAGCCTTGAAGCTGACAAATTTTTGTTTGTCATAATCCACTTTTATCATTTCCTTTGCTCATTCTAGGTGCCATGGTAAATCTAAGAAAATTTGATAAAAATCCAAATAAATTCCCAAAATTCCAAAAATTCAAATCCAAATAAATTCCCAAAATTCCAAAAATCACAATGTGAAATGCTTTAAACTTAAATCTACTAAGTAAGAGTTGTTCACCAAAGTATTTTCTCAAAATCTTTAAAAAAATTCCAAAATTTTTGGATCTCAGCAATGTGAGATAAATCCTTAGTGAAAATAAAAAATTTTTAGTTCAAAGTGTAGCTCTTACATAGAGAAGATGAAATTCAAACTTCCTTTACCTTAAAATTGCCTCAAATATGAGCAATAGCAAGCCCTAGGTGCAAAAACTGGATGTTAAAGGTGAATCAAAGGGTAAAAATGGAGTTTTACAGTGCAAAAAATGAATTTTAAGGGGTTTGGGCTAATCTCGAGTCGAGGGCGCTATCGGCGCCCATGCCAGCACCGTCGGCACTAAAGGCCTAAAAATCCATTTTTTTATTTTTTTTTTAATTTTCTTTCAATTTACTCCAAATTGTATTTAATCTTTTTCAATACTAATTTTCATCTAACATAAATTCACAAATAAATAATTTCACAAACAACACCTAACTAACTTTTATATATGAAAATACACTTTATAAATACATTTTTCTAATTACACTTTCACACACATAAAGCAAACTAAATTATAATTTAGCGTCAAGATCAAGCCATAACACCAGAACGCTGACACAAAACTATAGACACAATTAATGTTTAGAATTATAAAGCAAAGGAAAATAAATCAAATCCACATAATTACAGTAAAAAACATAAGTATTATAATCTATTAGAGAGTCCAACTTCTTCAATCTGCCTCATCTTCAGTACTTTCTCTTCCTCTAATATCTCCCATAGACTGGTAATGAACGTACATATTGTAGAAGGGTCGGTACGGGAATTGATCAGTCAAATTTTCTTTGATCCATCCTTTTTCCTTGAACATCCGCACTAATCCTGCTTCAATTGTTCCAGTATGATCAAAATTCTCCTTCATCCTCCAACCTTAGTGATAAAAAAGGTAGGTAAGATTTCCTATTGCATTCATAATATTTTGAAGTTCTCTTTCAATTTTATTCATTTTCTTTTCTAAAGCGAGTGAAATTCCAACTATTTGTGGCATTAACGAAGTTGAAGCATGTGATGAATGATCTAAGATAGCATCTAATGCTTCATTTCCATTCCCAATATAATTATCATCAATAGGAATCATGGGCTCCCAAGGTAATAAAACTTTTTCCCAACTTTCACATGGAACTTGAGATTGAGTGCTAAGTAAGAAAATTGTGGAAGGATGCTCCAGTCCATAAATAGACCAATTCATAATAATACCCATAATAGATTTAAAAATGATAGATCCTACATCAATGAGCTTTTCCATTTGAATGTAATAATTTAAAATAGCACTTTCTTTGGTGACTCTACTAATCTTCATGGTAGGGAGTAATTTTGTAGAAATGAAGAAATGTCACTGTTTCAATATTGGATTAAGCAATGAAGCAGAGAGACTAAGATTTCCCAGTTATCATTTTTATCCGTTAGAAAATTATAGACATCTTGCATCAAATCTCTTATTGGGATGAAATTTGTATAATGACATATTAGAACGTTTTATATCATATACAATTTATTGATTCAGGCCGAAGCAAATGGTATAGCCTTACCTCGTACGAAGAAAACTCCTTGGGTAATTCCATTTAAGTTGACATAGAATTCTTTCACCACTGGTACAACAACTGCAGTGGTAGTGTAGCATATAACTTCCCATCATGTTTGTACAAAAATTTTATCATTCGGAGAACTTGGATTAATCAAGCCATGATTAACAAAGCCTCTCTCCTTGATAAGTCTCTAGTCTCTTCTTCATGATAAGTCTCTTCTTCATAATAACTTTGTCGTATAATCTTTGCACGTCAAAACTGATAAACTTTCTTCTATTGAAAACTCCATACCTAGAAGTATTTCTGGATTTGGAAGCCATGAAATTCAAAAATAGGAAGTTTCTGGTCAACCAAGGTAATTTTTAGGACTTTAAAAACACCTCCTGGCAGTTATTTCTTCTTTCCATCTCGTCAATGTTTTCCAAATTTGTCAAACCACACTAAACTGCTTGTAGCGCCATCAGTGCTTTCGATATCACTGTCTGCGCGCCCGATAGCTCTGTCGCCACCAGAGCTTGGTTATAGTGGCGCCGTCGGCGCCAGCACCAATTCTGCGTCCGTTCTTATTTTTTTTCAATTTGATTCCAAATTTTCTTCCAATACCAAGATTTTTCTTAATTTATGATATATAAAATTGGGTAGGAGTTGCCTCCCACAAAGCACTTGGTTTAACGTCATCGACCTGACATTCCATTGGTTTAGTTGAGTTGACTTAACAGTAAAATTTCTTTAAATTGGGGTCTGTTTCCTTCATAGTAATGTTTCAATTGATGCCCATTAACTTTAAAGATCTTTCTAGTTTTAGGATCTTTATAACAATAGTTCCATAATGATAGACTTTATATACCTTTAATGGTCCAAACCATCTAGATTTCAGTTTTCCTGGAAATAATCTCAATCTTGTATTATATAATAAAACTTCTTGTACAGGTTCAAACTTCTTTTTAATAATCTTTAGATCATGCCATATTTTTATTTTCTATTTTGCATTATCATAAGCTTCATTTCTAATCTCCTCAAGTTCATTGAGTTGCAATAGTCTTTTCTCACCAGCATCTATTAGATCAAAATTAAATTCCTAAATAGCCCAAAATGCTTTTGCTCCAATTCTACTGGTAAGTGACATGTTTTTCCAAAAATAAGTCTATATGGGGACATTCTTAGGGGACATTCTTATAATATGGGGACATTCTTATAAGAGTCTTATAAGCAGTTTTATATGCTCATAATGCAGTGTCTAATATATTGCAGTATCTAATCTAGCAGACCAATCCAATTTATAAAGATTTACAGCTTTTTATAAAATTCATTTCTTCTAAAATTCATTTCATTTCACGATTTGATATCTCTGCTAGACCGCTAGTCTGAGGATGATAAGCACTAGAGAGCCTCTGCATTATATCATATTTTATTTATTAATTTCTCAATTATCTTATTTTAAAAATGGCATCCTCCATCAGTAAAAATTACTCTCGGCATTCCATTTCTTGTAAAAATATTTTTATTTAAAAATTTAGAAACCCTCTGAGCATCACATTTAGGTACAACAATAGCTTCAATCCATTTGGACATATAATCAATAGCAAGTAATATATATAAATTTTCAAATGAAGGCATAAATGGTCCCATAAAATTATATCCCCACACATAAAAAATTTCAACTTCTAATATGTAATTTAAAGGCATTTCTTTTCTTCTAGAAATACTTCCTACTCGCTGACATCGATCACATGTTTTAATATATTCATTAACATCTCTAAAAAGAGTAGGCTAATAAAATCCAACATGTAAAAATTTATATGTAGTTCTATTTGTTCCAAGATGTCCTCCAAATTCAGAATCATGGCATCTTTCAATTATCTGTTTAATTTCTTCATGAGGCAAACACCTTATAATAATTAGATCTTTACATTGTTTATATAAATATTGTTCATCTCAAAAATAGAATTTTGAATCATATACAAATTTCTTTAATTGTTTATTTTTAGAGGTAAAATATCACTTATAATATAATTTACTATATCGGCATACCACAGTGTATCTATTTCATCAATACTATATAATTGTTCATCAGGAAAATTTTCTAAAATTTCATTTGTAAAATTAGTTAATATTTCTTTTTCTAGTCTAGACAAATGATCAGTTATTTGATTATCATTTCCCTTTCTATCAATTGCGATAAAATTAAACTCTTGCAAAAGAAGTATCCATCTACTTAATCTTGCTTTAGCATCCTTCTTTTGCATCAAGTATTTAATAGCAGAATAATCTTTGCACTATACATTTAGTTCCAATTAAGTAAGGTCTAAATTTATTAAAGTCATAAAAAATAGCTATAACTCTCTTTCAGTAGTTGTGTAATTGATTTGAGCATCATTTAGAGTTTTACTAGCACAATATATTACCTTAAAAATCTTGTTGTGCCTTTGTCCTAAAACAACCCCAATAGCATAATCACTAGCATCACACATTATTTCAAATAGTTTTTCCCAGTCAGGTGGAACTATTATAGGGGCAGTGGTTAATGTTTCTTTCCATAATTCAAATGCTTTTATGCATTCCTCATTAAAATCAAATTTTGTATCTTTTTCTAAAAGTTGGCATAATACCTTAGTTATTTTTGAAAAATTATTTCTGTGACGCCTGTAGAAACCAGCATGTCCTAGAAAGCTTTTTACCCCTTTAACGGTAGTAGGAGGTGGTAATTTTTGAATAACTTGACTTTTTGCATGATCTACTTCCATGCCATTTTCAGAAATTTTATGTCCAAGTATAATACCTCCTGCAACCATAAATTAACATTTTTCCTAATTTAGTACTAGGTTGATTCTTTCACATACTTCCAAAACCTTTTCTAAATTATTTAAACATAATTTAAATGAAGTTCCAAATACAGAAAAATCATCCATAAACATTTCCATTCCATGCTCAACCAAATTACTAAATATTGACATCATACATCTTTGAAATATTGCAGGTGCATTGCATAGTCCAAAAGGCATTCTACAAAAAGCAAATGTTCCATAAGGGCTTGTAAATGTTGTCTTCTCTTGATCTTCTGGAGCAATTAGAATTTGGTGATAATCGGTATATCCATCTAAAAAAGTAATATTATTTGTTTCCAGCCAATTTATCCAACATTTGGTCTAGAAAGGATAAAGAAAAGTGATCTTCCCTGGTGGCCATGTTTAATTTACTATAGTCAATATGAATTTGCTAACAAGTAATTTGTCTTATTGGAATTAATTCATTTTTCTCATTTTCTTCAACGGTCACTCCTTCTTTCTTCGGAACACAGTGATTTGGGCTTACCCAAACACTGTTTGAAATAGGATATATAATTCCAGCATCTAACCATTCTAAAATTTCATTTTTAACAACTTCTTTCATTATGGGGTTTAATCTACTCTAAGGATCAGCTTTAGGTTTGTATTATTCATCTAATAAAATTTTGTGCATACAAATTGAATGACTAATTCCTTTAATATCTATTAAATTCCATCCAAAAGCCTTTTTATACATTTTCAACATCTCTATTAATTGTTGTTCTTGAATTTCAATTAATTCAGAAGATACAATAACAAATAATGTAGATGTCTCCTAAAAACACATATTTTAAATGGGCAGGTAATATTTTCAGTTCAAGTTCAGGTGCTTTAATACTTGAAGGAATAAAATTTTTATTATCATTTTCCAACAAATCTAAAGTTTCTAATTTGTACTGAATATAATCTAAATTTTCTTTTTTTATTTCAACCTCATTTTCAAAAAATCCTCCTAGCCTTAATTTGTCTTCAAACTCTTCCTTAAATTGCTCATTACTCAGATAATCAGTAACTTCCATCCTAAAGCATTCATAGTCTTTTTATATGACAGGATATTTCATAGCTTTTGCAATATTAAATGTTACTTCTTGATCATTAACTCTCATTATTAATTCTCCTTTTTTCACATCTATTACAGCTCTCCCTGTTGCAAGAAATGTTCTTCCCAAAATAATAGGAATTTCTTTATCTTCCTTCATTTCCAATATTATAAAGTCTATAGGGAAAATAAATTTATCCACTTTAACTAATACATCTTCTATAACCCATTTTGGATAAGTTATTGATCAATCAGCTAACTGAAGAGTTACAGTAATAGGAGAAATCTCTTCCAAATCTAAGCGTTTAGAAATTGATAGAAGCATAAGATTGATACTCGCTCCTAAATCCAAAAAAACTTTTCACTAATAACATAAGGTATAGTAAAACTACCAGGATCTTTTAATTTTTCAGGAAGCTTTTTTTGAATAATAGCACTACACTCTTCACTGACTACAACAGTCTCATGATCTGCAAACTTCCTTTTATTGTTTAGTATATCTTTCATAAATTTCATATAACTTGGCATTTGTTCCAAAGCATTAATAAAAGGAATGTTTATAGTTAACTTCTTAAGGATTTCAAAAAAAATTTGTAAATTGTTTATCTTTATTCTTCTACTTTAGTCATTGAGGAAACAGAGGAAATGAATTTTTTAAGGGAACATGTGTTTGTTCATTTTCATTATGGTCATTTTCCATTTATTCCTTCTCTTCTTCAACTTCGTTTCTCTTTGGATTCTTGTTTCAACTTCTTTTCCACTTCCTAATTGAATAGATTTAATTTAATTCTTATTTTGATCTTTTTGATTAACTTTCACAGTACTCAAAAGAACTCCTGAAGGTCTGTTACTAAGTGCAGTAGCAATATGTCTTAATTGATTTTCAATATTTCTAATAGCAGCCCTTTGATTTTTTATTTGATTTCCCAGATTCAACATTAATTCTTCAATTGTCAACTTCTTTTCCTTAACTTGTGGGTTAGGGTTAGAGTTAAATCCAGAAGGATAATAAGGTCAATAATTAGGATTTCCTTGGTTGTTCACATTTCCGAAGGGATTCACCGAATTGTTATAATTATTTCAACTAAAATTAGGGTGATTTTTCCATTCAGGGTTATAATAATTAGAATAGAGTTTGTTATTTTGATTATTTATAGCATTTAAAGTTTTTACACCCAACAATGTATATTTTCCTATTTATTTGCACTTAATTCCATGAACGAAATTCTCTTTTATGGAATCAAATGTGATCCTCACTTTGTTGTAGAACTCATACTCCATTTCCCAGATCATATGTTTCACAATAAATTTCAACAATTCAATTGGTCAGATCGAAACGTAAATTAAGTTCAGAGTTGAAAAATCATAACAATTTATTTTATATTTTAACATTGGCACATCCATATTATCTCTTCATTTCACCATATCCCAGAGTAGGGTGAAAGATAAAGTAAACTACTCAAACTTCTTAAGAAAGATACAAAAAAACATAAATTTCATATTTAAAAGAAAGTTCATACAAAATTATTAAACAAACAACACTTATCTGAAACTCTTTCTCAAAGCAAATCCCTTGTAGCCTCTTCTAGGAAATGTAGGAAGAAGAAATCTCTTACTTTTCTCCTTTTCTAACAAATCTTAGAGAAGAATTCACGCTTAATCTCACCACAAAAACTCTAAATTTTAAGAATAATGGACTCTAAATGGTTATGGAATGAAATGAAAGAGTGTGTGGTGTGTAGGAGGTTGAATTTTGGGTAATGAGAAGTCAACAAGAGTCACTTTTCTGATCAATTTCGACCCCAAATAAAGCCCATAGTCAGTTCTCCAATAGGTGCATCCACAAACTCTTTAAAAAGAGTCCAAATTTATCGAATCTTCTAAAAACAGAGTTTGCACAGACCCTGGCGCTCCATCAAATGGCAGCCTCAGTGCCTAGTCTGGCGCCGTCGGTGCTGAACAAGTTTTTATATTGTTCATTTTGACTCCAAATTTCATCATTTTTGCTTCCTTCTTGCTCCAAGTCCTAAAAATCAACATTTTTTCAAGTCCTAAAAATCAACAACCTGCAAGAAAATATGAAAAATACCTTCCATTAAAGCGTACCCTTTAAATTGTGATTAAATTCTTTAATAGCCCAATATACATTTTGCTGAAGTTCAATTGGTAAATGATAATATTTCCCAAATATTAGCCTGTATGGGGACATTCGTATAGGAGTTCTATATGCAATCCTATAAGCCCACAAAGCATAATCAAGTTTGACTGACCAATCCATTTTAGTTGGATTCACAAATTTTTCCATTATGCTTTTAATTTCACAATTGGATAATTTAGCCAAATCACTTGTCTGAGGATAATAAGCAGTAGCAATTCTATGGTTTATATGATATTTCCTTAATAACTTCTCCATTATTGCATTTCTAAAATGACTTCCCCCACCAGTTATGATAATTCTCAGCATCCCAAATCTACAAAATATATTCATTCTTAAAAACTTTTCAACACTTTGAGCATCACATCGAGGTCAAGAAATAACTTCTATCCATTTGGATACATAGTCTACTACTAAAAATATATATAAATTTCCAAAAGATACTATAAATGGTCCCATGAAATCTAATTCGCAAACATCAATTATCTCAACTTCTAACACATAACTGAGGAACTTCTTATTCCTCCTAGAAATATTGCTAACTCTTTGACATTGATCATAAGTTTTGATATAAGCGTTAACATCTCTAAAGATTGTAGGCCAATAAAATACAGATTGTAAAATTTTATATGTCATTTTATCAACACCAAAATGTCCCCCAAAATCAGAATTATGACATTTTTGGATAATTTTATAAGTTTCTTCTAAAGGCACACATCTTCAAATAATTAGATCCTTTCCTTATTTATATAAAAATGGGTCTTTCCAAAAATAAGTCTTAGCTTCATATAAGAATTTCCTCTTCTGTTGGTATGTGATTCCATAGGGTATAATATCACTAATAGTGAAATTCACAATATTGGCATACCATGGAACAAGTCACTCATTAACATTGAACAACTCTTCATTTGGAAAATGCTCATTAATCTCTTTTTCAAAATTAAGTGATTTCTCTAATTCAAGTCTGGACAAATGATCGGTAGATTGATTCTCAGGTCCCTTCCTATCTACTATTTTAAAGTCAAATTCTTGCAAAAGAAGAACTCATCTTATCAATCATTAATTTGCATCCTTCTTTTTCATTAATTACTTAAAAACAGAATGATCTGTATGCACAATGCATTTAGTTCCAATTAAGTATAATCTAAATTTATTGAAACCATATACTACTACTAATAACTCTTTTTCAGTTGTGGTATAATTAATTTGAGCTTCATTAAGAAGCTTCATTAAGAAGCTTCATTAAGAATTCTACTAGCATATTAGATAACTTTGAAAATCTTATCATGCATATGTCCTAAAACTATTCCTCCTGCTATTATAAATTGACATTTTTCCCAATTAATGGCTAAATTTGTTTCTTCACAGCATTTAAGAACTTTTGATAAATGTTCTAAACATGATTCAAATGACATTCCAGACACTGAAAAGTCATCCATAAAAACTTCAATCCCTTTTTCAATTAAATCACAAAAAATAGCCATCATACCTCTTTGAAATGTAGTAGGCTCTTTACATAAACTAAAGGGTATTCTTCTAAAAGCAAATGTACCATAAGGACTGGTAAATGTTGTTTTCTCTTGATCCTCAGAAGCTATTTCTATTTGGTGATTACCTGTATATCCATTCAAAAAACAAAAGTATTTATGCCCAGCTAGTCTATCCAACATTTGATCTAGAAAGGGTAGTGTGATCTAGAAAGGGTATGATCTAGAAAGGGTAGTGAAAAATGATCTTTCCTGGTGGTGAGATTTAATTTTTGATAATCAATGGATATTCACCATCCTATGATTTATCTTGTTGATATCAACTCATTTTGTTCATTTAAAGTCACAGTCACTCCTTTCTTACGAACGGAGTGAATTGGACTAACCCATGCACTATTTGAAATATGGTAGATAATTCCAGCATTTAACCACTTTAGAATTTCTTTCTCAAGAACTTCTTTCATAATAGAATTCAATCTCCTTTGAGGATCAACCTTGGGTTTGCAGTTCTCTTCCATATGAATTCTATGCATATAAATTGAAGGACTGATTTCTTTTATATCAATATAATTCCATCTAAAGGCTTTCTTATAACTCTTTAAAATTTTCATCAAACTCTCTTCTTCTTCTTGAGTCAATTTTGAGGAAATTATATAGGTAATAAAGAGGAATCACCTAAAAATGCATACTTCAAATGTTCAGGAAGCAACTTCAACTTAAGCTCAAGAGATTTTCCAATTGATGGGCAAAAAGATGTATCTTCTTCCGTTTAAAAGAGGTATATTTTTCTGTCGTGTCCAAAACTTCAAAAATTTCTTGAACATAATTTGAATCTTCCTTATATAAATCTTCATATTGATCTAATTCCTCTTCTTGTTCATGTTCCAACTCTTTAAATTCATATTTTTTCTTCATTAGTTGTTTTGAAGTGGAATTCACTTAAATATCTTATCACATCCATTCTATAGCATTCATCATTTTACCTTTTGCAGGGTATTTTACTGATTTGGAAATATTAAATGTAATTGTTTGATCAGTTTGATCATTGACGAGGTTTGATCATTGACGAGCATAGTTAATTCTCCTTTCTTCACATCTATTATTGCTCTTCTAATGGCTAGGAAAGGTCTACCCAAAATGAAAAGTATCTCCTTATCTTCATCCATATCTAGCACAATGAAATCAATAGGAAAGATAAATTGATCCACTTTCACTAGAACATCTTCTATAACTCACTTAAGATATGTTATTGAACAACCTACTAGCTGCAGAGTTATTGTAGTAGGGGATATTTCTTCTAATCTCAATCTTTTAAATATTGATAATGGCATAAGGTTGATGCTTGCTCATAATTCACATAAAGCTTTCCCATAAAATTTATCTCCTATTGCACATGAAATTGTAAAGTTACTAGGATCTTTAAGCTTTTCAAGAAGCTCTTTCTGAATTGTAGCACTACACTTCTCACCAAGTGCAACAGTCTCATTATCTTCAAAATTCCTTTTCCTGTTAAGAACATCCTTCATAAACACTACATAGATTAAAATTTGTTCTAGAGCTTCCACAAATGGAATATTGACTGTAAGCTTCTTAAAAATTTTTAGAAATTTTAAAAATTTCTTATCCAACTTTTGTTGTCGAAGCCTCTGAGGAAATGGAGGTGGTGGTTTTTCCAAATCAACTTTAAGTGGATAAATAGGTCTATCTAAACCTTTTGGAGCATCCTCTTTTGGTTCTTCAATCTCTTCTCTCTCTATTTTAGTCTCTTTTTGAACTCTACCTTCCAATTCTCTTTCGCTTCTAAGTGAAACGACTTTTACTTGCTCTTTATTATGGTCTTTCAGATTTACTTCTCTATTAGAAGTGTTCCTTAGGATCAGTTACTTAATGAATTTTCTATATGTCCCAATTGATTCTCAATATTTCTAATTGTAGCTCCTTGACTTTGTAATTGATTCCCCAATTTTATCACCACTTCTTTTATAGACAAACTCTTCTCATTAAATTGTGGATTAATGCTAAAACCTAGAGGATACATAGGTCTATAATTACTATTCTTTTGGTTGTTCCAATTCCCAATGAGTTTACTTGATTGTTCCCCCACAGTTGACTATTGCTGATTAGCCCATTGCTGATTAGTACCACCCGAAGTATTATTCCAGTTAAAATTGGGATGGTTCTTCCAACCTGGGTTATAATAATTTTAAATATGGGTTATTCTTCTTGTTTCTTATGACAATCAAAGTCTCTAAAGATGCTTGAGAATCTACCATTTTACCAAATGAATTCTCTTCAAGCATGGAATTCTCTTCAAGTCTACCATTTTACCAAATGAATTCTCTTCAAGCATGGAAATTGGTTGAGAAAAATGCATTCCAAATTGGTCTAACTTCCTTGAAATTGCAACAACTTGATATGCTAACATGAAAAAAGAATCAGTTTCATTAATATTGGCTTCTTTCTTAAGATTTACCCTTTCAAAAGGCAATTGAAAATTATTTGTAGTCATTTCTTCAATTAAGTCATAAGTGTCATGAAATAATTTTGAGATTAATGAACCACGAGAAGTGGCATCGATAATAGATCTAAGAGATCTAGTTACTCCATTGTAAAAATTTTGAATTATAAACCAATTTGATATAACATGGTGTGGACACTTTCTTAAGAGTTTTTTAAATCGTTCATATGATTCAAAAATAAATTCCCCTTCATACTGGCAAAAAGATGTAATATCATTTTTAAGTTTTGCAGTTTTTTATGGTGAAAAATATTTAGTAAGGAATTTCTGTTCTAAATCACTCCAAGTTTTGATAGATCCTAGTGATAACAAATTTAATCATATCTTAGCCTTATCACTCAGTGAGAAAAGAAATAATCTAAGTCTAATAACATCATCTGATACACCATCATATTTAAATATAATTAAATATATTTAAATATAACACACAATTCTAGAAAATTAGCAAGATGTAAATTTGGATCTTCAGTTGGTTCTCCCCCAAACTGATTATTTGATACCATTTAGATAATAGCAGGTTAAATTTTAAACGAATTAGCCATTATGATACACCAAAATACTATATGTTTTTAAACACATATTTTATGCTTATTTTTGTTGATATTGAACTTTAAAGAAGGGTATTTTCATGTTTTTATTACAGGTATATGCTTTTTAGGCATTTAGAGCAAAAATGACAAAAAGGACAAAATTTGGAGCCAAAACAGTGAATTTTGGAATTTTGGCACATGATGCGCCAGATTGGCACATGATGTGGATGCATTGAATCATGATCCTGATTTTTATATGTAAGGATTTATGAAGTTGACACCACTAGAGTGCCAAAAACTTGATCCTTATATGAAAAGTAAGTTCTGTAAAATATATATTATTATAGGCAATTAATAATGGGATTCTACGCAAATATATGTATTGTTATCAAGTAATAATGAACTTTCTATTTAAATATCGATCCCATTACGTTAACAATGATAAAATTTTAATAGAAAATTTACAGAAAATCAAACAAAAGCACTGTCACTAATTTCGAATGTTGAGATATTAACCAAACTAAATTACTTAACTATTAGCAAAATGGAAATGCAAATTTTGAATAATAACTACTAATATACTAACTATGTTTATGAAATGAAGATTTCTTATGTGAAAAAGCATCCTTCCCACTACAACGAAATTCTGTTGAAATAAGATGAGATAAATGTTTATAATAGGTATTGTGTCAAATAGGAGCAATTTTAATTTTCTACCCTAATACAGTGCATAGAAAATCATTGGTTAATCCTAGGTTTAGTCCTTAAAGCCGTGGCTAGGCTAAGAGGATACTGGCTCCCACTCCAGAGCTCCCACTTCCCTTCACTTGAAGGCTAACTCTCGCTTTCGTTTTTAAACACTAAGACTAAATTGAGGATTTTAGTCTGTCACCCTAAAGATTCTTCAATCTACACCCAAAAAAGAATATTTCCCTATTTATTTGCACTTAATTTCTTGAACAAATTTCTCCTTCATGAAATTAAGTGTGACCCTCACTTTGCTATAGAACTCATACTCTATTTTCCGGATCATATGTTTCACAACATATTTTAACATATTTTAATATTTTAACAAATCAATTGGCCAGATTAAAAAGTAAATTAAGTTTGGAGTTGAAAAATCATCACAATTTATTTTAAATTTTAATTATGACACATTCATTTTATCTCCATATCTCAGAGTAGGGGGGAAGTTAGAGGGAACTACTCAAACTTCATGAGAAAGATATGACAAAACACAAATTTCATAAATAAAAGAAAGTTCATACAACACTAAATAAATAAATAAACTTATCTAGAACACTTTCTCAAAGCAAATCCTTTGTAGCCTTTCCTTAGAAATGGAGGAAGAAGAACTCTCTCACTTTTCTCCTTCTCCAACACTCTTACAGAAAGTTTCACACTAAATCTCACAACAAAAACTGTAAACTATGAAAGCAAAATTACTAATTGACTCCAATATGGTGGTGTAATGAAGATGGATTATAAAAATGTGGTGTGGTGGAATGTTGTGGAGTGAAAAATGAATGTAGAGGAGCCCGTTCTCAAATGAAATTTGGCCCCAAATAAAGGCCAAGGTCGGTTCTCCAGGAGGTGCCTAAAAAAACTCTTCAAAAATCGTTCAAATACATCGAACCTTCTAGAAAAGGGGTCTGAACCGCCTTGGGCGCCGTCGGCGCTGAGTAAAATTTCTCCGGCGGCGATGAGTAAAATTTCTCCAGCTTTTGGTTGTTCTGCGCCGTCGGCGCTAACCTTGGTGCTGCCGGCTCTAATTATTTCCTCAAAATCGTCATTTTGACTCCAAATTTCATCCTTTTTGCTTCTTTTTTGCTTTAAGCCTTAAAAATCAACAACCTGCAAGAAAACATCAAAATAACTTCCATTAAAGTGCAATATCACAAAAAATAAGTATAAAATATGGGTCCAAAAATGCATATATTTTTGGTTTATCAATGCGTCATTTGATAGAGGGCTGGCACAGGAAGCATGAGTTTGATGCATGATGCGCCAGAGACGAAATTTTGCAAATTAAGGTGGTTTGAGAAAAAAATTGCATGAATTTTCAAAGGCACACTTGTTCTACACACCTCTTGGAGTGATTCAATGCATCTAGACACTTTAAAAGGTTCTTTTATGAAGAGATATGTCTCTCAGATCAAATGACACATCTTTTGAATTTAAAAGATTTGACCTTTGGAGAAAAATTTGAAGGGAATTTTGAATTCCATTTGAAAGGAGGCAGCCCCTAGTAAAAGAAGAAGACTTCGAAGAGTGGGGAGAGAGTTTGAAGGGGGACAAAAAGGCAAGAAGGTGGTGGCGTGAAAGATAAGGAGAGGAGATTTTCTTCTAGGGTTGTAAGAGGAGAGGGAAGGTCAGAGTTTTCTTCTTCGTTACACATCTAAGAGAGAATTGAGTGTGTTTGAAAAGAGAGAAATACTTGGAGAGAACTAATAGGGATTTTCTTGGGAAGGATTATGAGATAAATTGTGTCTTTTATTTTTTTTTTGTAAACTTGTTTTTATTAATGAAATCTGTGTTTTCTCGTATCCTTCTCATAAATTCTAAATAGTTTTTTTTATCCTTCTCCTTACTTTAAGATATGGTTTTGTGAAGAATTGATTTTGTTTTCTATGGTTTTAAATGTTAATAATTTGTGATGATTTGAACTCTGATCTTCATTTACTTTTTGATATGGCTAATTGAAATGTTAAAATATGTTGAGAAACATATGTTCTAAAAAAAGCAATGATTTCTACAACAGGGGGAGAGTCACATTTAATTTCATGAGAGAGTATGTCATCCATGGAATTGAGTGCAAATAAATAAGGAAATATGCTTTATTAGATGCAGAATTAGAGATTTTAAGGTGACATTAAAATCCCCAATTTGGTCCAATTGATTGGAAACTGATGAGAGATTGTTAGCCCTCAGGGAAGGGAGTGGTGGGAGCTCTTGAGTGGCAGCTGGTATCCTCCAAGCCTACCCACAATATTAGAGACCAAACTCTGGATTAGTCAATATTTTTTATAGCACTTGGAAGAGGGTAAAGAATAGGATTGCTCCTATTTTGTACAAAATAATTTATATATATATTTTTAATTGATTTTAATTTCTTCACAATACATATACTCATTGTCAAGGGGAAGGATGCTTTCTTAAATTTAAATCTTTCATCACAAAAATTTGTTTAGTTTTCAGTTTTTTTTTGTAATTTTACTTTTGAAAGTTTAGTTTTAAGTTAGTTAACTCTGTTCATTCAACTGCATTTTATATAACATTCACTTTAGTAGTTAATATTTGAACTTCACACTTTACTTTTATTTTTTTATTTTAAGTTATAAAATAATTTAAATAATTTACTTATAGGTTTTTCCAACTTCCTTGTGGGATCGATATCTAGGACTCCATTAGAGCCCTTTAGTACTTGAGCGATACGTATACTTGTGTTGATTTTAAGAGAGATTTGACAATTTAGAAAGAGTTTTAAAGATAAACTATTTTCGTAAAAGGTATTTTTATTGGGATTATATTGCATATTTATTATTATATCTACTGTAAATTTTGTAATATTGAAAAATATTTGTAAAACTTACACAGCAAACTACCCGCATCAAGTTTTTGGCATCGTTATCGAGGAAGTAACAGAAAGTAGTATTAGTAAGTTATTTTATTTTATTTCAAAAAATATTTTAAAAAATAAATAAAGAGTGTTTGAAGTTTAGTTTTGAACACTTTCTTATTTAATTGTGTTTGCTTATTTTTAATTACTTATTTTATTTGTTTATGCATGGTGTAAGATCTGAAAATTTAGTACCTTATGATTTTGAGTTAGAGAAAACTATTAGAAAAATTAAGAAACAACAAAAAGAAATTGATCAATTTTGCAAAATTTCTTGCAATTTAAGTAATTCTGGAAATGAAAATGAACATCATTAGAGACCTCTAAGAGATTATGCTAATCCTACAGTAACTAAAATTCATTTGAGCTTAAAACTGTTATTATTCAAATTATACAAAAAAATCAATTTGGAGGAACACCAACTGAAGATCCTAATTTAAATCTGGATATTTTTCTAGAACTGTGTGCTACATTTAAATATGATGGAGTGTCGAATGATGCTGTCAGGCTTAGACTTTTTCTTTTTCACTAAGGGATAAAGTTAAGATGTGGTTAAACTCATTAGCACATGGATCTATCAGAACATGGAAAGATTTATCACAAAATTTTTTATCTAACTATTTCCCACCTTCAAAAACTGCTGAGCTTAAAAATGATATCACATCTTTTTGTCAGTTTGAAGCGGAATCAATTTATGAAGCCTGTAAAGATTTAAAGATCTCCTTAGAAAGTTTCCACACCATGCGTTGTGAGATTGTTTAATAATTCAAAATTTTTATAATGGGTTGGTTGGATCTCTTAGATCAATAATTGGTGATTGATGCTACTGTTGGTGGATCATTAATGTATCATTAATGTTAAAGCCATTCGATGAAGCATATTCATTAATTGAAGAGATGGCTACTAATAATTTTCAATTGCCCTTTGAAAGGGTAAATCCAAAATGAGTAGCTAGTTTTCATGATTCTGATGTAGTATCTATGTTAGCTGCCCAAATAGCTGCTATATCAAAGAAAATAAATCAATGTGGAATGAATTATTCACAGATAACACCCGTGTTTGAGGAAAACTCACTAGGACAAATGATAGGAACTCAATCTTCTTTACAATCTTCTTATGAGAATTTCTTATGAGAATTTAAATGCAATAAATAATAGTTCTAATAATCCTTATGCCAATTATTATAATCCTTGTTGGAAGAATCATCCAAACTTTAGTCGAAGTAATAATAATTCTAATGCTAAAAATCCGCAATGGGGAAACAATACTGCTAACCTATTGGGAAATTCCAACAATAAAGGGAATTAAGCTTATAAAACTTATTACCCCCCTAGGTTTTAATAATTGACAGAGTAGGGAGAAAAAGTTATCAATGGAAGAATTGACATTGCAAATGTATAGTCAATTACAAAGTCAAGGAGTTGCAATCAGAAACATGAAAAATCAATTGGGATGTATTGCTACCACACTTAGCAATAGACCTCCAGGAACATTGCCTAGTAATGTTGAAGTAAGTCCTAAAGATCAGAACAAAAAGCAAATTAAAGCTATTCAACTAAGAAGTGGAAAAGAATTAGAAAATAGAGTTAAACAAGAAGTTGAAATTGAAAAAGATGAGGTGAAAAATGAAAAATCGGGTGAAAATTTTCATTTTGAGGCAAAAAGTCCTATTAAACCTATGTAAATATCTGTAGAAAGACTACCACCTCCATTCCTCAAAAATTGAAGCAGAAAAATAGAGACAACCAATTTTCAAAATTTTTTGAAATTTTGAGGAAATTAATGATAAACATACCATTTGTTGAAGCTTTAGAACAAATGCCAAGATATGTGAAGTTTATGAAGGATATACTTAATAAGGAAAGGAAGTTTGTAGATAATGAGATTGTTGCACTCAGTGAAGAGTGCAGCGCTATAATTCATAAAAAGCTTCTTGAAAAACTTAAAGATCCTAGAAATTTTACAATTCCTTGTGCTATTGGCGAACGATTTTATGGAAAAGCTTTATGTGATTTAGGAGGCAGTATTAATCTTATGTTGTTATCAATTTTCAGAAGGTTGGGCTTAAGAGATATTTCACCTACTATTGAACTCTTCAGTTAGCTGATCATTTGATTAACAATCCTAAAGGAGTTATAGAAGATCTTTTAGTAAGGGAGGAAGACAAAAAAATTTCTACCATTTTAGGAAGACCATTATTAGCCACTAGAAGAGCGTTGATAGATATGCAGAAAGGAGAACTAACTATGAGAGTTAGTGATTAAGAGGTTATGTTTAATATTACAAAATCAATGAGATACCCTGCAAAAGAACAAGAGATTGAATGCTTCAAAATGGATATTAATGAATATTTGAGCCATGAATATTTTAAGAAGAATTTTGAAAGAGAATTTGAAAAGGAATATATGGAATACCATAATGAGGATAAAATTTAAGATGAATCTATGAAAGTGAGTAAAGAGGATTTGGATTTTGTTCAGGAAAAATTTGAATTGTTAGATCATACTGAAAGTAACAAGAATTTGATTTCATTTATTGAGAAACCTCCTGAACTAGAACTAAAAACAATTTCTATACATTTGAAATATGCATTCTTAGGAGATTTATCTATATTACCTATTATAGTATATTTAAAATTAATTGATAGGCAAGAACAACAGTTGTTGGAAACTTTGAAAACATATAAGAAATCCTTTAGAAGGACATTAGTTAATATTAAAGGAATCAGTTCTTCAATATGTATGCATAGAATTTTATTAGAAGATCAACATAAACCAGGAGCTGATTCCTAAAGGAGATTAAATCCTATGATGAAAGAAGTTGTGAAGAAAGAAATTTTAAAATGGTTAGATGCTAGAATAATATATCCTATTTTGAACAGTGCTTGGGTAAGTCCAATTCACTGTGTTCCAAAGAAAGGAGGTGTGACTATAGTGACAAATGAGCATAACAAATTAATATCAACAAGATAAGTCGCTGGTTGGAGAATTTGCAAAGATTATAGAAAATTAAATTCTGCCACCATGAAGGATCATTTTCCTTTATCTTTTTTGGACCAGATTTTGGATAGGCTGGCTAGGCATAAATATTTTAATTTTCTAGATGGATATACCGGTTATCATTAAATACCTATTGCTTCGGAGGATTAAGAGAAAATAACATTTACTAGTCCTTATGGAACGCTTGCTTTTAAGCAAATGCCAGTAATGCACTTGCAACATTTCAAAGATGTATGATGTCAATTTTTAGTAATTTGATTGAAAAAGGGATTGAAGTCATTATGGACGATTTTTCTGTATTTGGTACTTCATTTGAAATATGTTTAAATCAATTCAAAAAAGTTATGGAATGTTGTGAAAAGACTAATCTCGTATTGAACTGGGAGAATTGTCAATTCATGGCTGCATCAATTCATGGCTGCAGGAGGAACTGTGCTTGGACATAAAATTTCATAAAATGGCATGGAAGTAGCTCTTACAAAAATACAGGTTATATCAAACTTACCTCCTCTTATTATAGTAAGAAGAGTTAGGAGCTTTTTAGGACATGCTGGATTTACAAGAGATATATTAAAGACTTTTAACAAATTACTAAACCTTTATGCCAACTTTTGGAAAAAGATGCAAAATTTGACTTTAATCAAGATTGCCTTAAATCTTTTGAATCTTTAAAAGAAAAATTGAAAAACAAAATTAATCACTGTTCCTATAATTGTTTCATCTTATTGGGAGAAACTATTCGAGCTAATATGTGATGCTAGTGATTAGGCTATTGGAGCTGTTTTAGGACAGAGATATGATAAGATTCTTAAAGTCATATACTATGTTATTAAGACTCTTAATGATGCTCAGATTAGTTACACCACCACTGAAAGAGAGTTATTTGCTATTATGTATGCTTTTGATAAGTTTAGATCATATCTGTTTGGAGTTAAACGTGTTGTGTATACTGACCATTCAACTATTAAATATTTGATGCAAAAGAAGGATACTAAATCAAGATTAATTAGATGAGTACTTCTTATGCAAGAGTTTGATTTTGTAATAGTCAAAAGAAAAGTCACTAATAATCAAATTGTTGATCATCTATTTAGGCTAGAATAGAAATAAATACTTGATTTGGAAAAAATAAATTAATGAAACTTTTCCTGATGAACAACTTTATGCTGTAAAAGGATGGGAAATACCTTGGTATGCTGATATTGTAAATTATATTTTTAGTGGTATTTTACCATATGGACTGATGAAACAACGGGAAAAGAAATTCATTCATGATGTAAAATCTTATTTTTAGGATGATTCATATTTGTATAAACAATGTAAAGAATTATTAATAAGATGATATTTTCCTTATAAAGAAATTTTGGAAATTATTTAGAAATGTCATGATTTTGAATTTGGAGGTCATTTTGGAAATGATAAAAATGTTTATAAAATTTGACAATTTGGATTTTATTGGCCAACTCTATTTAAAGATCTTAATATATATATCAAAACATGCGAGCAGTGTCCGAGAGTAGGTAATATTTCAAAAAGAAATGAAATGCCTCTAAATTTTAATTTGGAAATTGAAATTTTTTATGCATGGGGATTAGATTTTATGGGACCATTTATACCTTCACCATTTATACCTTCATTTGGATATATATATATATATATATATATATATATGTGTATTGATTGCTATGGATTATGTTTCAAAATGGATTGAAGTAATCAATTTACCTAGATGTGATGCTCGGAGTGCGATATGAAGCTAAAAGTATTGTAAAATTTTTAAGAAAAAATATTTTTACAAGATTTGAAATGCCGAGAGTAATCATTATAGATGGAGGGTCTCATTTTAGGGATGCAACAGTTGCAAAATTCGTGGAAAAATATAATATAATGCATAAAATTGCACCTGATTATCATCCCTAGACTAGTGGTTTAGCAGAATTATTTAATCATTGAAATTAAGAGAATTTTGGAAAAGAGTGTTAATCCTAAGAAAATGGATTGGTCTGTTAGATTAGTACTGCATTATGGGCATACAAGACAGCTTATAAGACACCTATAGGAATGTCCCCATATAGATTAATTTTTGGGAAGACTTGTCACTTGCTAGTTGAATTGGAGCATAATGCTTATTGAGCTATACAAGAATTAAATTTTAATTTGAAAGAAGCTAGTGAGAAAAGATTACTGCAATTGAATGAGCTTAAGAAAATTAGGAATAAATTTTACGATAATGCGAGTATTTATAAGGAAAAGATGAAAGAATGACATGATCAAAAAATAATAAAATGAGAATTTGAACCTGGATATAATACAAGATTGAAATTATTTCTTGGAAAGTTAAAGTCTAGGTAGAAAGAGTCATTCAGAGTTATGAAAGTCTATCCCTACAGAGTAATTAATATTGAAGAAGAGGAAAATTTTGTCAGTTTCGATGCCAGAAATTACATGATCAAGTTTTAGTGAAGAAGAAGCTAATCAAAGAAAGGGGATTTGTGAATCGAGGATTCAACACACCGAATACTCGAGTAGAAAAGATTATTGCACAGAGGCATTGGGAAGTGCTTTACTACATGATACACCTAAAATATATAATATTTTTTATACGCATTTTTATACCAATTTTTGGGATATTGCGCTTTAATGAAAGTTATTTATTTGTTTTTCATGCAAGTACAATCCAATGGATGAAAATTACTAAAAGGAGTGAAAAAGGGTCAATTTTGGATCAAAATAAAAAAATACAAAAATGAACTGGGGCGCTTAAGTGCCCAGTCTGACGCCTAACTGTCATAGGCTCCACTCCTAAGTGTCATGTACCCCGCGCTTAAGCGCCAGAAGTAGTTACTTGATGAATTATTTAACATGATCGGATTTTTTAAGAGTTGTTTGAAACAAACCTTAATAAAAACGTGGGAAATAGCCTATGGAAACAAAAATTCATTCAATTGACTTATGAGGAGGATACTTCTAGAAGATTAATTGAATGGAGACACCTTTTTAAAGAGACACCAAGGCACCCCTTGGATTTTTATAAGAAAAAACTTAGATTTTTCTAGAGAAGAAGCCATCCATCCATCAAACATCATAGTCCATTTCCGCCGCCACCGGCCAGCTTTATTTTGTTTTATTTTTATTTTGAGTGTTAGTTTGTATTGTGAGAGAAGGAGGAGAATTAGAATTCAAAGGAACTTCAAAGGAACTTCAAGACATTTGGTGGACAGAATTTGAGATAAGTGTTTATCTTTGTGTCTACACTCGCTTTTAATTGGGATTTCTTATTTGTGTGCATGATTTCTACTTTTGAACTCATGTGTGATTGTGTTTTCTCCATGAATTATGAGTAGTTTTCTTTATCTCTTTCCTTAAAATGATAAGTGATTAAATATTTAAAGGAACTTGTGTTAATTATTAGAAATCAATGTTGGAAGAAGTTGTGATAATTCAAAAGCTTGCATTTTATTTACTTCTTAATTTGGCCAATTAAGATGTTAATACCAGTTGTGAGAACATGTAAGATCCAGATGATTTTGTCTCAGTCAACAAATGGTTGGAATCACATATTGATTTTATGAATGAGAATGTAGTTCATGGGGTTGAGTGCAAATAAATAGGGATATAAACTTTTTAAGGGTTTAGAATTAGAGGACTTTAGAGTGACAGGCTAAAGCCACCAATTTTATTTATAGTTTTAGGTTTTGATACGTGATGTTGCCCCCAGGTGGAGGGAGTAGAGAGAACTCTAAAGTGAGAGCTAGTATCTTCCCTGCCTAACCGGTCTTCAGAACTATTCAAACTATAGATTAATTAATGTTCTTTATAGATCTCTAGTAAGGGTAAAGAATATTATTGCTCCTATTTGGCACAACACATTTAGTATACTTCCACAAAAAAAATTTTATATTTATCACTGATTTATGATAACAAAAAGGATATTTTATTTATATTGCCTTTATCTTGCAAGTATTTTAGTTAGGTTAATTAGTTGCTTACTTTATTTTCAAATTATCAAAAACTATTAAAAGAATCAAACTTGCATTCCTAATTTAGTATCTTAAGTTTATGTAAGAATATATTGCGAAGTAAAATTTTGTTATCTAAATCTAGTTCTCCCAGGGGGTTCGATATTCGGGACTTAATCAGAAAGTTCTATATTACTTGATAACGATACGTATACTTGCATAATATCCCATATTTAAAATTATAACTGCACTCTTATTTGCTTCATAGTGAAAGATTTACATAGGTTTTGCTTGACACCATGTTTTTCACACCATTACAAATTAAGAATATTTAGAGAAATTAATCACTTAGATTGCATTTTGCATCTACTATATAGAAAATCAGGATCAAGTTTTTGGTGTCGTTTCTGGGGAGAGAAGGAACAATATAATAGTAATTTGCAAAAAATATTCTAAAAAAAAGTTTTAAGAAAACATAATTTTTAGTAAGTCTTATTTACACTTTAAGATTTATTCAAGGAATATTGTAGTGTAGTTTTTATAAAGTTCTTGTTTGTGTGTTTTATTTTTCATTTCATTTTATTTTATTTTATGTGTTTTATAGCAATGTATGCATAGTTCAAGTTTCACAAGACTTGTACCTTATGATTCTGAATTAGAAAGAACTATTAGAAAAAATTAAAAATTAAAAATTACTAAAAAAATTCAAGAAATGACAAATCAATATAATCAAAATGTTGAAGAGTTTAGATCTTGAAGAGATTATGGAAACCCTATGGTGGATGAACTTCAATGCAATATTCAAAAACCCATTTTAGTGGCTAATTCATTTGAGCTTAAACCTGTTATTATCCAAATGGAATCAAATAATCAGTTTGGGGGAGCATTAACTGAAAATCCAAATTTACATCTTGCCAATTTTTTATAATTGTGTGCTATATTTAAATATGATAGTGTATCAGATGTTGCTATAAGACATAGATTATTTCCTTTCTTACTTAGGGATAAAGCTAAGATATGGTTACATTCGTTATCACTTGGATCTATCAGAACTTGGAAGGATTTAGCGCAGAAATTCCTTGCTAAATATTTTCCACCATAAAAAACTGCAAAACTTAAAAATTATATTACATCTTTTTGTCAGTTTGAAGGAGAATCTATTTATGAAGCATGAGAACAATTTAAAAAACTCATAAGAAAGTTTCCACACCATGCATACTAGATTGGTTAATAATTCAAACTTTTTACAATGGACTAGTTGGATCTCTTAGATCTATTATCGATGTCGCTGCTGGTGGTTCATTGATGTGAAAATCATTTCAAGACGCTTCTGCTTTAATTGAAGAGATGAATAATTTTCAATGACCTTGTAAAAAAGTAAATCTTAAGAAAAGAAATTTATAAGAAAATAGCCAATATTTATGAAACTGATGCTTTTGTCATGCTAGCAAATTAAGTTGCTGCAATTTCAAGGAAGTTGGACCAATTTTGAATGAATTTTTCTCAACAAATTCTTATGATTGAAGATAATTCATTAGGCCAAATGATAGATTCTCAAGCACCATTAGAAACTTTAAATGCCATAAATAATAAGCAGAATAACCCATATTCAAATTATTATAACTCAGGTTGGAAGAACCATCCCAACTTCATTTGGAACAATACTACGGGTGTTAATAATCAACAATGGGGGAACAACCAAGTAAACCAAATGGAAACTATAATAACCAATGAAACAATAATTATAGACCAACTTATTATCCAGGTTTTAATAGTAATCCACAATTTAAGGAGAAAAAGTTGTTTATAGATAAAGTTGTGTTACAAATGAGAAATCAATTACAAGTCAAGGAGTGATAAGTAGAAATATTGAGAATCAATTAGGACAAATAACAAATTCATTAAGTAATAGATCTCAAGGATCACTTCCTAGTAATACATCAATAAATCTAAAAGACCAGAATAAAGAGCAAGTAAAAGCCATTCAACTCAGAAGTGGAAGAGAATTGGAAGATAGAGTTCAAAAAGAGACTCAAGTAGAGAGAGAAGAGATTGAAGAATCAAAAGAGGATGCTCTGAAAGGTTTAGAGAGACTTATTTCTACACTTAAAGTTGATTTAGAAGAACCACCACCTCCATTTCCTTAGAGGCTTCGAGAACAAAGGTTGGATAAGCAATTTTCAAAATTTATGTAAATTTTTAATTAGCTTACAATTAATATTCCATTTGCTGAAGCTCTTGAACAAATGCCAAGCTACGTGAAGTTTATGAAGGATATTATTAATAGGAAAAGAAGTTTTGAAGATAATGAGACATTTGTATTTAGTGAGGAGTGCAATGCTATAATTCAGAAAAAACTTTTTAAAAAGCTTAAAGATCCTGGTAGCTTTACAATTCCATGTGCAATAGGAGACAAATTTTAGGGGAAAGCTTTATGTGATTTAGGTGTAAGCATTAACCTTATGCCATTATCAATATTTAAAAGATTGGGATTAGGAGAAATAACCCCCACTACTGTAACTCTGCAGTTAGTAGATCGTTCAATAAATTATCTTAAAGGAGTTATAGAAGATGTCCTAGCAAAAGTGGATAAATTTATCTTTCCTGTTGATTTCATTGTGCTATATATGAAGGAAGATAAAGAGATACCTATCATTTTGGGGAGACCTTTCCTAGCCATAGAAAGAACAATGATAGATGTGAAAAAAAGAGAAAACATTGCACTTCAATGATCAAACTGTTACTTTTAACATTTCAAAATCAATGAAATACCCTGCAAAAGGTAAAGATGATGAATGCTATAGAATGGATGTTATAAAATATTTAGGTGAATGTTATTTCAAAACAACTTATGAAGATAAATATGAGATGAAAGAGTTGGAACACGAGCAGGAAGAGGAATTCGATCAATATGAAAATTTATATAAGGAAGATTAAAACTATGTTTGAGAAAGTTTTGAAGTTTTGTACATATGATCTGGGCATAAATACTTTTATTTTTTTGATGGATATACTGATTATCACCAAATATAAATATCTCTTGAGGATCAAGAGAATACAACTTTTACCATTCTTTATGGTACATTTGCTTTTAGAAGGATGCCCTTTGGTTTATGTAATTCCCCTGCTACATTTCAAAGATGTATGATGGTAATTTTTTGTGATTTAATTGAAAAAGGGATTGGAGTATTCATGGATGATTTTTAAGTGTTTGGAACTTCAATTGATTCATGTTTAGACCATTTATCTAAAGTTCTTAAGCGCTGTGATGAAACAAATTTAGTCCTTAATTGAGAAAAATGTCAATTTATAGTTGTAGGAGGAATTGTATTAGTTCATCAAATATCAAAAAATAGTATGGAAGTAGATCTTGCTAAAATTCAAGTGATCACTAATTTTCCTTATTCAATAAATGTGAGGGAAATTAGGAGTTTTTTAGGACATGTTGGATTCTACAGGCGATATATTAAAGAGTTTTCAAAGATTACTAAGCCTTTATGCCATTTACTGGAGAAAGATACAATTTTCAATTTTGAAAAGGAATGTCTAAAAGCTTTTAAACCAAGTTGGGGGTTTTAACCTGTCACTTTAAAGTCCTCTAACTCTACACCCATCAATGAATATTTTCTTATTTATTTGCACTCAATCATATGAACTACATTCTCATTTATAAAACCTCATGTGATTCTTTCACATTGTTGACTAAGATAATACTAGCCCGTTTCTTACATGTTCTCACTACAAATTTTAACATCTGGATTGACCAAATCAAGAAGTAAATGAAGTGCATGGATTTAAATCATCACAACTCA